>NC_081756.1:45661357-45961357 GCF_963082965.1 Carassius carassius | reverse complement strand
AGGATCGGTCTTCGTGCGGTGGTTTATTACTTCTCCACCACCATCATTGCTGTCATTCTTGGTGAGTCGCGTAAGAATCAGATCAATACACTTTAAAGACGTAAATTGTGATTGTTCAAAAATGATGTTGTGCTTAAAAGGGATCGCTCTTGTGACGACGATTAAACCCGGGGTGTCTCAGAGTGCTGATAATATCGAGAGAGCAGGAAGCACTCCGAATGTGACCACTGTTGACACCTTACTGGACCTGGTTAGGTAAAAAAATTGCACACCTTGGTCTATGTTATAAGAAAAATGCATATTTTAACACTTAAGTAATACTTAAAAATGCATGATATTCATTGCAATAAATAACAAACTTGTGCACTGACCATTTTTGGTATGGCTTATATGTCCTGATCACATAAAATAACATAACATATCATAGCATAAAATTACATATAACAAAATAACATAACATAACATAGCACAGCATAGCATAACAAAATAACATAACATAGCATAACATAACAAAATAAGATAGCATAACATAGCATAACGTAACATAGCATAACATTACATATAACAAAATATGTACATAAGAAATAACATACCATAGCATAGCATAACAACATAACATTACATAGAACAAAATAACTTAGCATAACATAAAAAATAACATAACACAGCATAGCATAACAGCATGACATAAAATAACATTGCATAACATAGTATAACATAACAGCATAACATTACATATAACAAAATAATATAGCATAACATTACATAGCATGACATAACATAAAAATAACATAGCATATCATAGCATAGCATAACATAACATTACATAAAAATAACATAACATAGCATAGCAAAATAACATAACATAGCATAACATAACATTACATATAACAAAATAACATAACATAAGAAATAACATAGCATAGCATAACATAACAAAATAATATAGAATAGCATAGCATAACAGCATGAAATAACATTACATATTACAAACATAACAACATAACATTACATAACATAACATTACATGTAACAAAATAACATAACATAACATAAAAAATAACATAACAATAACATAACATAGCATAGCATAACATAACAAAATAACATAACATTACATAAAATAACATAACAGCTTAGCATAACAAAATAACATAGCATAACGTAAAATAATATAGCATAAGATAGCATAACATAACATAGCAGAACATTACATATAACAGAATAACAGCACACCATAAGAAATAACATAACATAGCATAACAAAATAACATAACATAGCATAACATAGCATAGTATAACGGCATGACATAACATGACAAAATAAAAGAACATAACATAGCATAACAGCATAGCATAACATAATATACCATAACATAGCAGAAGATTACATATAACAAAATAACAACATAAGAAATAACATAACATAGAACAGCATAGCATAACATAGCATAGCATAACATAACATAAAATAACAACATAAAAAAATAACATAGCATAGCATAACAAAACATATAACATTACAAAATAACATAATTTGGTCACACTTTAGTTTGGGGACCAGTTCTCACTATTAATTAAGATTTTTTTGATCAATAAACTCCTAATTTGCTGCTTATTAATAGTTAGTTAGGTAGTTGTTAAGTTTAGGAATGGGGTAGAATTAAGGGATCTAAAACACGCTCATGCAGAATATGTGCTTTAAAAGTACTAATAAACAGCCAATATGCTAGTAATACACATGCATTGTGAACTAGTTAATAGTGAGAATTGGTCCCTAAAGTGTTACCTATGATTATGAATTTATATCAAGCACTATAAACAAGTGATTTGTTTTTCTCTTTTCTTCATAGGAATATGTTTCCTGAAAATCTTGTGCAAGCCTGTTTTCAGCAGGTAAAATATAATATGTTTTAACTTATATCAAGTCATGCAAATATCATATTTTAAATAAACATCATCTGTGTTTTAGTATAAGACACAGCGCAAAGAGATTGAACCATTGAAAACCAACACAAGCACAAGTAATATTTCTACATTTCCACCGTTCACCACAATTATTTCAACAGTGGCACAGGTGAGAGAGAGACTGAAAAATGAATGGAGAATATATGATGGAGAATGTATGGATTGATTTCTGGCTTCTTTATTCCGTAGAATTTGACCAAAGACTACAAGATTGTGGGCTTATATTCAGATGGCATTAATGTTCTCGGTCTGATCGTATTCTGTGTGACTTTCGGCCTGGTCATCGGCAAGATGGGAGAAAGGGGTCGAATCCTGCTCGAGTTCTTTGATGCTCTGAATGAGGCTACCATGAGACTTGTTCAGATTATTATGTGGTTAGTTCTGACACCTTACAAGCAAGAATCATTATTTACAATTAACACAATTATTGCTCATACTCAGACTTGAAGATGGGCTCTTTTGACGTGGGACAGTAAGAAACCACCCTAACAACCACATTGCAACTCCGTAGAAACCACCCAGAATACCATCGAAACCACATAACAATTTCCTAGCAACCATCTATTACTCCCTAGCTAGTCCCTAGAAACCACCCTAGAATACACTAGGTGTATTTATTTAGTTAACGAACACTATGACGTTACATGTTCATTGACAAGCTTTTTACCATGACTAAAACAAAACGATGACAAGACAACAATAAGGTCAAGAAACGATAATGACTGTATCAACATGCAGCATTGCTGATGAGGTTGCATCAGCATGACTGCATGACTTACTCAACCGCTGTTGTTTTAATAGAGACACATTGAAGCATTTTGGAATTATTGGAATTACTATCAGGAATTTCACTGTAATAATCTTTGTTGTTTGTTATTACCAGTTTTCATAATGTAGAGAGAGTGCATATCTAGGTCTTTGATATTTGATGATTAAATGACTATTTAACAGACTTAGACTAAGACTAATTTAAAAGATTTAGACTAAGACTAATTTAAAAGATTTAGACTAAGACTAATTTAAAAGACTTATACTAAGACTAATTTAAAATACTAAGACTAAATTAAAAGACTTAGACTAAGACTAATTTAAAAGACTAAGACTAAATTAAAAGACTTAGACTAAGACTAATTTAAAAGACTAAGACAATTAAAACACTTAGAGAAGACTAATTTAAAAGATTTAGACTAAATTAAAAGACTTAGACTAAGACTACTTTAAAAGATTTACACTGAGACTAATTTAACAGATTTAGACTAAGAATAATTTAAAAGATTTAGACTAAGACTAATTTAAAAGATTTAGACTAAGACTAATTTAAAAGATTTGGACTAAGACTAAATTAAAAGACTTAGACTAAGACTAATTTAAAAGACTAAGACTAAATTAAAAGACTTAGACTACAACTAAATTAAAAGACTAAGACTAAATTAAAAGACTTAGACTACAACTAAATTAAAAGACTAAGACTAAATTAAAAGACTAAGACTAAATTAAAAATGGCTTACAAATTTAACACTACTAGAAATAACAGAGCAACTACTCAGATCACCCAAGAAAACACATAGCAACCTTCTAGCAACCACTTAGATTACCCTAGAAATGGCATAGCAACAACCCAGAAAAGCCTAGAAACCACATAGCAGTTCCTTAGCAACCATTTCAGAATACCTTAGAAACCCAATAGATACACCCCAGCAACCACCCACAGGAAGCATCACTCATTTTTTCTTTAAAAAAAAGTAAACATCTATTTTTTATTACAGTTATGAGTTTTGAAAAAAAGATGTAGGAAGATACATCAGCCTGTAAATGAAAAGCTTCTTGGAATTATGAGTAACATTGACTATAAATGTAATGATACTTTTTCTGCGGCAGTTACATGCCTGTTGGCATCTTGTTCCTGATCGCTGCCAAGATCATGGAGGTGGACGACTGGGAGATCTTCAGGAAGATGGGCCTGTACATGGTGACGGTGCTCAGCGGGTGAAAAAGCTTCTTTAATGCTCCCTTGTTGATTAGCAGAGGAGCAGATTTACTGTCGGCTCTGTTCACTCACAGATAAGAGCCATGGACATTTAAAACTGCTCGAGCTGCAGATGTGCTTAGTATAGCTTTCATCAACTCCACATTTCCACTCATTTGAGTGATGTAGGCGACCAAACATCAGTCAGGAGATTCTTTATCTGTATGCACTCGTGTGGAATGAACCGAAAGGACGTGTTTGGGTTGCACACGGCTGAGTCGAACAGAAAAACTGTACCTCTTCAGACTACAGAGGATTTAAATCCAAGTGACATTGGTAAAAAATACTGAATGCTTTTAACTCCTTGCCCACCAGTGACCGAATTTTACGCGCCGTTGACTGCTTCCAGTGTTTTCACTGATTTACATTAGGAAGCGCTATCACATATCTTCTGAAAGAGTATTGAATGTCTAGATCAAACACGGCAAAGAAGAAGTAGAAATGAGCAATCATGTATGTTAGCAGATGCAAAAGTAAATTAAAATAACACAACCATCAGAAATTAAACAGCAACTGCCTAAAGTTACTGAATGAAGTTTCTACTCAGGAGTGTTGATGGAAGCGATCTACTTCATCTATGTTTTAATCACAGATCTGATTCCAAATTTTTTTTTAAATAACACCAAACAGCTTTTTAGTTCCACTGAAATTAAAGCTATATTTTACAAATATTGTTCTTTATTGTAAAATATCTATTCCTATGTTCATTGCTTATGATAGTGGATTGTTTTTAAAATGTGTTCTCCTTTCACAGACTAGCCATCCATTCCATAATATTCCTCCCACTGATATACTTTGTGTTTGTGAGGAAGAATCCATTCACTTTCACTCTGGGAATGGCACAGGCCTTGCTGACTGCTCTCATGATTTCCTCAAGGTGAGCCGACAAATATTCTGCCGTCTGTATTATCTAGGTATGTCGACTAAAGGCTGGAATACACAACTGAAGACACAATCTAAAAAAGACTTCAGCAGTAATTTAACCATATTTCATTATGAAATTACATATAAAGATGTATTTGTTGAGTCAAAACGCACTAAAGTTCAGCCAGTTGTATTTAATATAAATGTTATATCATATATAAATGTTTCATATAATTTTAATAGCAATTAAAATGTAACTAAGTGACCAAGAACATTACGTTCGGTTTGCACTTTGTGTATTTTCTTTTAAAGTAATATTTTAAAGAACTCTTTTTAAAACTATGCTAACATGCACCTCTGATCCTGAGAACATTTTGAGTAAATTTCAGCACAAGCAAAAGGCATGCATTTCTTAAATGCTATGAATAATTCTTTCAGAAAAGCAGCCTTTAATGTTGTGTTTTGATCGTTATTTTCTAGCTGTTTATAGCAAGGCTTCTCAGTCCTGCTCCTGAAGATCTGTCTTTCCAGTTTTAGATGTTTTTGTGAGCAAACAGACTTTTTAAATCCACAACTATCAAAGAATACTGCTATTATGCACTAACAAGAGTCTTTACTGTATCAGCTCAGCCACTCTGCCCGTCACGTTTCGATGCGCAGAGGAGAACAACAGGATCGACAAAAGAATCACTCGCTTCGTTCTTCCAGTTGGTGCGACCATCAACATGGACGGCACTGCACTGTATGAAGCTGTTGCTTCTATATTCATAGCTCAGCTGAACAACTACGACCTGGACGCTGGCCAGATTGTTACAATTAGGTAAGTGGGATATAAGCCAACTGGTGTGATATAATAGAGTTATGTGGCTTCATGAAGGACAAAGGGCCGAATGATACTTTTTTTAAACGTTCATTCCACAGTATCACGGCAACAGTCGCCAGCATTGGTGCAGCAGGAGTTCCAAATGCTGGACTGGTAACCATGGTGATAGTGCTCACAGCAGTGGGCCTTCCTGCCAGTGATGTCACCCTCATCGTTGCTGTCGACTGGCTGCTGTAAGTATATGGTTTTAATGACCAAAGAGTCAGGTTTACTGACCTTTTCCCCCTCAGAATTATGAGCAATTCTGAGTTTATATCTGTCAGTTCTAAACAATTGTGAGATATAAACTCAGAATTGGAAAAAGAAAATCAGAATTGTGATACAATTAAGATTTTTCATCATGTGACGGAAATAAGCCTCCATCTAGCTCCAACCAAATGACTTGAAAACACCTGACTAGTAAAAACGACTTATAAATACAAACTTCCTAGGAATCCTTAAATTTGACAAGACTTGGAAGTATATAATTTCTGAAGGACCATGTGACTCAAAGACTAGAAGAGGAGTAACGGCTGCTACTATAGTGTGAAAGTTTACATTGATATCTCTCTTCGAAATCAGCGATCGCTTCCGTACCATGATCAACGTGCTGGGAGATGCGTACGGCGCTGGAATAGTCCAGAAGCTGTCGAAGCGAGAACTAGAGAGGATGGACCTGATTTCAGACGTGGATGCAGTCAACCCCTTCGCCCTGGAGACCACGCTGGACGACGACGAGTGTGAGAAGAAATCTTACGTCAACGGTGGCTTCACCATCGACAAAAGCGACGCTATTTCCTTCACCGAGACCTCGCAGTTTTAGAGGCACGTGGCGCTCGTTTTTGAACAAGTGAGATCCAGAGAGGTAGGAGCCATTCATAAAACCAGTGCCATGACTAGGAAGGAAAGCCATTAGCGAGGACATGATTGAGCGCAGACATTAGCAATACCTGCCCTTGCGGTTTCCTTCCTTCATTTTCCCAACCTTGCTCTTGAACTTACGTGTCCGCTAGACTGAGAGGAAAAAAATGGATGTGAGAAAACTGTGCTTCCATAGCTCATTAACATATTTTCCATTAATTATGCAAAGCTGTTTTCTTTTATTAACAACAGTTGTTTACTTTGGTTTTGTACTAACGAATAGCTTTTTAGCAGTAGGCGATTTTCGTATTTGTGTGTATGAGTAGGAGCTTTGTGCAATATTGCGCATCGGTTTGAAAGAAACTCGTCAGATTTGTGTAACGTACGCATGTTGCTAACTAGCCGATGTTATTATACTCCGAAAACGCTGACTTTAATTAAGGTTATCGAAACTTCTGCATTCACATTTTATCTTCGCAAATCACGTTCAATTTTCAAATTCAGTAACGTGTGAAATGTTTGCCAGTTCTGTATTTGCACTTGCTTTTGAAGGCCAAATTTTTATGAGCTTTGCGTGTCTTTCATTTCAGATTTGTGCCAAATTTAATGTGTTGATTTTTTTTATACAAACGTTGCATGATAAGGATTTAATGTGGAGTACTGAAATGGCCTTTGGACTGAAAATTTAAATCAGATCCTTTGTACACAATTATTTTGTTATGAAAGTGGCAAGCTTTAATAGTTTCTTCAGCAAGCCACCAATTTATTATTTTACTTATTCTGTTGTTTAATTAGGGCTACTTTGAAGAATATTTTTAAAAGACCACACTGATGATTTTGTCCGTGCCAAATTTCTGCCATTGAGCCATTTTTAACTTTCTTTTACAGTATTTAATTTCTTCATACTATGGGTTATATCAGTAATGAGAGAAAACAATCAATGTGAAGCATTAATGGTCTGTGTTTGAGGTTCTGGAACTGAATAAGCACCGTAAAGCACACCATTGTACAACTGTATTTAAACAGTACAGTAGTCAAATTAGTCATGCTGTATGATTCAACAGGTACTGTATGTGTATCCACAAAATAATAAAGACAAGTGTGTCTACACCTGAAAAATAAATCCATAAATTTACTTTTTCCAGATTATTTTTTCTCACTTTAGATAGAAAGATGATGGATGGATGGATGATTATAGATGGATGGATGATTTGGATGATGATAGATGGACGATATAGATAGATAGATAGATAGATAGATAGATAGATAGATAAATAGATAAAAACCACCAATCTTCAAAAATACCAGGAATATATGATTTCATTTCAAAGCTGCATTAATAAACGAGTCAATATTTTGTTCGTTATCTGGCTCAGACTTAAGTATACTGTTTTAAAATATATTACTTGTGCAATTCCAAATGCTAGAATTGAATGCTAAAGTACGCTAAAGCGTACTTCTTTTTCACAAGGGCAATTTATGCAAGTTTGTACTTGTCCTTGTCCTGAAGGAGAAGCACACTTTAATAATGAGCACAGAAGTGTGATTCATTGTTTTGAATGTGCACTTCTTAATTTTAAAATTGTATTCTTTAAAACGTGTAGGCTACTTGCAGATAATGTAATAAATAAAAGGCCACTTAAGTGTACTTAAAGAGAGTAGGCTTTGCTGATGTTTCTAAACTACTCAAGTACATTTTTGATTACATATTCAGTCTTCCTGTATTTATTCATCAAACTCACACTGATGTAAACATCATCTTTGGCGGGTATATGCACCCCTGGACAGGTTACCTAAAATTCAGATATAATTAAACTCCATATTCCCAGCTACACACAACAGTCTTCACTGCATAACATGATCAATACAGCTGCAGCATGACATCGTGGAAGTCTGGCTCATTTCCGCGGTTCGGTTCATTTGAACGGTTCATGTTAAAGAATCGGTTCAAACATTTTACGTCACCACGTGGTCCATGCCATTCTGGCGTTGCATTTGATATGCCCTGAGAAAATATTTTTTATTTATTTAATGGAAGTTCTATTTATTGTAATTATTGAAATTTCATGTGTTGGCATTTTCAGATCAAAAATAAATAAATATAATTTTAATCCGCTTTAAACATTACTAAAATTAATTTAAAATATATTTGCATGAACATAGGTCGGTTTTTAAAGATGCTATTTATCAACTTCTATTTATAATCGAATATTATACATAACCGAATTCATTTGGTTCATTATTCATGCACCGGTTCAACAGATGAAAAGATTAAAGTAACGAACTTTTATTTTGAAACAGTCAATAACCGGAAATTTGATTTGACAAAACATGGGAGTTGTAGTTCTGTAGCTCATTTGTAGTTTACACTACTTTGTCACACTATCAACATTGCATTTTAAAATGAAAAAAACTGTACATTATTTATATATGTGATGTATTTGTGTATTTTAAAAAAAAAATCTCACAGTGGAGCCAAACTGTTAAATGAAGGAAATGAGGAGGATTCTAGATTTGTGGACACTACAGCTGCTGACATTAGTGCAATTATATGAATATTTAATTATCGCACAGCTGTTTCCATCTGAGCTTCCACATTAAATATGGCAGGTTATTTAACCAGATGTGAGATAAAATGACAACAGACAGAATTGGTGTGCATTTGGTTTATATGGTCATTGTAAAGGGTATCAGAAATACAACTGAATACCAAGATTAAAAAAAAAACTAAACAGAACTGCAAATAAAACTTGCACTTTAGATTTACAACTTAAAATAAACCTACTCATCTACATTCACTTAGGGACGAAAAAAAAAGTAAATCAAGGTAACAACAGCATATTAGACTTAAGTTCCACAGAATACACTTAAGTCCCTTTTCTGGACTTGACTGACCAGCGAGTGCTGGACTGCACATGCTAGTTAGAAACCATCTAGAAAAAGCAAAAATAATAATAAATAAATAAAAACCAGCTTGACTAGGAAAGGTCTAAATATTATAACTGGACACACCAGCATAGAAGCGGAAATAAATGTGAACTTTAACACTGTTAGTGACATTTTCATAGCATTAGAGCTTTGTAAGATTCATGAAAAATGAAACACTGCTTCTTAGTAAATTGTTAATAAACGTCAGAATTGAACGTCAGGCCGAATGATAAAAACACAAAAGGAGATATGAAAGACCCAAAGCGAAAGTGCATCTGATACTTCAGTGCTGAGAGCTCTAAGCTGTCAGCATGACGTCTATAGAGGAGGAGGAGAGAGAGAGAGAGAGAGAGAGAGAGAGAGAGAGAGAGAGAGAGAGAGAGAGAGAGAGAGAGAGAGAGAGAGAGAGAAGAGAGAGAGAGGATGAGGGTCGTTTCTCTTTGGCTTTATTCTCCATACACACTCTCGTCACTGTAGGCGATGTAAAGGAAGAAATCTTCTTCATGGTGTTCCTGTGAGTGAGAAAGTGACATTACAAGAGGAACAAAATGAATTTGATACTGACAAACCAATCAGAGAGAGAGAGAGAGAGAGAGAGAGAGAGAGAGACCTGGTACAGCTGGCCCATGGTGGCGGAGGTCGGGGGAATGACGTTGTTTACAAAGAAGAAGAGAGCATCCTCGGCTCTCAGGTGGATTCGTTTTCGGATGAGAAAGTAAAACTGGCCCACTAAAAAAAAAAGAAAATGTGTTCTTTATTATGCTGTTTTTCTTCGCCAACATAAAAACACTCGCTACAGAACAAAAAGTATCTTCTTTTGACAGCATTTGATTTTCTGATTGTAAATAAACATCTTTAGAGACATAAAAGCACTTACCCGTCAGGTCAGAGGGCACCAGGTATTTCTTCTTGTCTAGGTCACCTATTCTGGCTTTGGGAGCTTTTTCCACAATTACCTAAAACAGAATCATACAAACAATTTTAAGTGTAGAAATTATAGTGCACAGGTAATGCAACAGTCCACCCAAAAAACTTAAATCAGCTGACAGTGTACTGTAGAAGAGTTAGTTTCTTCATCAGAAATGTAGCTTTGCATCACTTGCTCCGCAGTGGATGCTCTGCAGTGAATGGGTGCCGTCAAAATTAGAGTCCCAACATCTGATAAAAAGTACATTTTCATTTTTGGGCAAACTATTTCCCTAATCTAGCTTTAGGTGAAACTGATCTAAACTGCTGGTTTACTTTCACTCAATTCTTTCATATTTCATTTTTTAAGGCCACAAAGGGTGGTTTTTGAGGATCTGAGAGAAGCAGTGCTATTTTTGATATTTAGGCTGCAGATGAGGAACGAGATAAAACAATTGAGACCCGAGACTATTTAAGACTATATTGCTACCCAGGAAATATTATCATATTTTTCTTTCTCATAATGTCTCAGAGAAATGCCCTGTAGTGGATTCTCCAAACTATATTTGTAAGACAAAATGAGTGTTTCGAAGTGATGTCATTTATATGCCACAAAGCATCTTATAAATAACCTTCTTTTAGTAGAGGTTCGAACAGGAGAAACCGTTTCAAACAGAAAAAAAGATACTGCAATATCCAATTCTTGTTTTGTTGTTTTACTGGTTTGGTTGTTTATATGGTAAACAAAAGGAAACCTTACATGTTGAATGAAGGCCCTCGAGGTATATTTTATTCATCATGGTCCTAAATGTATTATTTTATCCCAAAAATACACAAATGTTTTATTTTACCCCCAAAATACACTTTAAATACGACCATCCACACAAATCTGTGCATAAAGCCTTGAGGAATAAAAGCAGACATGACAATACAAACATAAACCACTTTAACGAATGTTTAACTGTTCGTGCATCAAAGCAGATTTGATTTGATCGAATCATGTTCATTAATAATCACTCTAACAGACACTTTATTTAAATAATAATAATAATAATAAAGAAGCTGAGATCAACGAGGCCTTCATGCGCTGCTAAAGCTAAACATGTTTACGTTCGTCTAACTAATGCTTACAAAGAGCGAATGAACACAGGACGAGTTTGTTTGTGTGTTTTTATGACGGACGAATCGTTTAAATCACGTTGAAACATCGCTTCTAGTTATTTTAATGTTATTAAACATCACTTCTTGCACGTTTTGACTCGTTTGTCGCGGTTTTCGTTACGCTAACGTTAGCGTCTGTTTACACACATCACATCGACTTACAGGAACCCTGTCTGGGTATTTCTTCCTGATTTTCTCTCCCTCTGATCGCCTCTTCTCGAAAGGATGTTCTTCTTTGTACTGAAACTTCATGGTTGTTAAAGCAAGAGTAAGTTCGTATTTTAAACAGACTGACACGCAGAAGTGTCGGAGGTGTTAGCGAGCGCTTCACACACAGATGTTGTGCTTTCCGTCCGCGCATTAAGACGGACGCACTACATTTACATTATTTATGTCAATACAAAACCGCCTTTTCCCGAAAATCACACATCCAGAAAAAATATTTGACACATTTTAAACAAGGGCTATTACAGATGATCGATGGCTACTAAAGACGTTTCTGATATCTCGTTATGTTGTGTTTGTGAGATAGGGACTACTTTTTCGCGTATACAGATTTACAAGCGGTACTCCGGTCCGTCATATGACCGCTTCCCCTCACTTCCGGTCTCCAAAGTGACGCAGAGCGGTTTTTATTATTAGGAGCAAATCAGGGTATATATATATATATATATAATATATACGTGTATGTGCATATATATTATAGTTATATATATATATATATATATATATATACATATATACATACATATATTTGTTTTACTTGCAATTAAATAAATGTTAACTGAAACAAAATATAAAAATACATTTTAATTCAGCTAGCTTCCAAGGAAAAACTTCTAATTTCCATCTAGTTTAATTTGTATTAAAATAAAAAAAACTGAAATATATAAATGAGTAAACTATATATAATAATAAATAATATATAAATAGCTGATTAAAATGACTAAAGAATAAATAAAAACAAAAATATTATAAAACTAATTTCATGCATACTAAAATAACACTGGAGAAAATGTGACAATTAAGGTTACATACACTCTTTTTGTGTACTTTGCTCTAATAAAACATTACTAATCACTCATAACGTGTGTGTGTGTGTATATATATATATATATATATATATAAAACATTTATAATGTTTAGATTCTTTTAAATAAAAGGAATTTATTATGCATCTGCAGAGTAGAAAATATTTGTTGCTTAGAGAAGATTTTGCATTAGAAATGTTTTCTACAACAGTTGCCTTTAACTATTAATGAGAGCACAAATGAAAACTGAACCCACAGAAAAGGATAGTGACACGTTTTTATTAGTAACGTGCACAGGTCTATGGACTTGTGTCCCAGGAAGCTGCCTCGAGACTCGACAAGTGTTAGATTGATGAGAACAGAACTGACATTATCTGAAGGGTGCAGAGAAACCAGCATAGCCTTGAGTAAAGAAAATAAAAGGTGTCTGTTGCTCAGTCAGCTCTTCAATACAATGAAGTTTTATAAATTCAAGTCTTGCCATTATTACACTTTCAGAAGAGAAAAGAAAAAAAAAACCTTTGTAAAAAGGAGTCCAAGTGGTAGGATTTCTTATCCAACCACATACATTCTGTAGAGAAAAATTAGAGCAGAAAGGGTTAAAATCTGTCGTTCAGCTTCTTCAAAGCTCATATCGATTACATCCTTCCTGATAATCATGACAAATTTATTTACTGCCCAGAATAAAACAGGATGAGAATTGACCAGAAGAATAAAACTTAAAAATTCTGCTGCAGAATTTATTTCCAAGATCCATGAATTTGGACAGGCCTACCATTGAGAAGTCATTAAAACCCCATGTCTACAAAGACAGTACCTTAAAAATAGCATATACAACTCTACCATGATGACCCTGAAGTCTAGCGGTCCGTCATAATCCGTCTGAACAAGAGTTTTTCGATGTGCAGAGTGCTGCTGGCCAGATCTCCATTCGCACCACCTCTAGAAGTGAGGTATGACGTCCCAAGCTGGGATTGAAGATGCAAGTCACGAGAAGGTCTGCCTCAAATATTTAAAAAGAAAAACAGCAGATGTCCTCATACACACATACCACAAACATAACTCTCTCGCTCTCTCTCTCACACACACACACAGTCAGCATATGCAGAGCTGTAAGGCAGAGACTCCTGAAGTTTTTCATCCCCTTTAAGTCCGGGACAGACTCTGCTCCCGATGGCCGTGATGTAAGGCTGTTTCTGGGAGGTGAAGAGTCGAGGGAGAGCGGACAGGCAGATGCCACTCAAGGGAAGCAGCTGGAAAATAACAAAACCAAGAAAGTAGAGCAGACTTGAAGAAAGCCCTCGGCCGGATGGTCACCAGAGTCGATGCTGGTGGAGATTTCTGCTCAGGACGGATCGTACGTTTGCCGTGAACCTGAGAAGGGAGCACACAGTGGAGTGGAGTTCAAGTCAACACTGTAAAAGTCATGTCTGCATGTGTTGAATGCTGCAGATCTTTACCGTAGAGCATCCAGCAACGGCAGCAGGTTGAGAAGTGCTGTGTCACTGGGGTCACTAAACCAGGACTTTATAGGTATTGCATTATCTAGGAGCAAAAAAAAAAACAGTGTTACAAATAATCACTCACTTATGGAAGCCAGTTTCTGCCATTGAATTAAAAAAAAGAAAAGAAAAAGTGATTGCAAATTTTTCCCCTTAAATCTCACAATCATTACTTTTTTTCCCCTTAGAACGGCATGTTATAAACTTGCAATTCAGTAATAAATAATTCTCAAAATCTATTTAAAATGCAATGGTGGGATCATATATTAAGGTTTCTGCATGTTTAATGAAGGTAAACTTAAGACTTTTCAGACACCTTTTTAAAAGCAATTAAAGAAAGCAAAGAATAAATCGAGAACAAAATACGTCAACACATTCTCTAGCTTCTTGATTCATTTCAAAAATCTGAATTGTGAGATATAAACTCGCAAGTTCTTCTGAATTCTGATGTTTATTTCTATTAGATCTTGCAAATTCAGACTTTTTTCTTGAAATTCTTAGAATTTAAATTTCATTTTAAAGTTATAAAGAGCTATGAAGTCCAATTCTAAAGAAAAGTATATTTTACAAATACAAATCTTTTTTTGACATTCTGTCTTTATAACTCAATTGCAACTTTATATCATGCAATTCTGATCATCTTTTTATATGTTTTTATTCAGTGGAGGAAACAGGCTTCCAGTCATATTCAAAACAAACACAATCTAAGAGAGAAGGATCTTTTCTCAGTTGACTATTATTAATCTAAATATATACATTGGTGTCTAATAGTGACAAAAAGTCCTCACAAAAGTTATGTAGAGCTAATCATGTATTGATCAGTTCTTCTAAACTGCTCCTCTAACTTATGAAGTGGTATTGACTGACTGAGCTTTTCTTAAAGAGTCATGAAATACTAAACTACATTTTCTTGTATTGTACTCTGTAAAAGACAATAGCTACGTTTACATTTATCGATGGCTCAATCGGATTGAAAAGCCTTCATGCAAACACCTCAATCGCCTGCATTAAAATGGTGTAGACCTGGAATAATCAACAGAAACATACTATTTCTGAGTCAGATTAAAAAGAATAAAACACATGATCCGCATGTTTACACAGGTTTTACGTCATATGAACATATGTCTGTTTACTTATGCCTCTTAGGAAATATTCAGTTTCATCAAGTTCACAAATATTTGCTCAAAAAGCTCTCGTCACATACATGTCAGCTTTTTAAATACATGACCCTTTAAGTAGATTTGCAACCTGAAGTACAGATGTTTCTCAACATTAGATTCAGACATGATCAATCAGTTTAAAGCCAGCTTTATAAAATACTTTCATAAAGTGATGCATTTCAGAGTCAAATTAATAGGGGGCTTGATTTCATCCAAACTATTTGGATTCTGTAAAGTTGTCTTTAGTTTATGTAATATAATATATAAATTCAATATAAAATCTGATGTGTGCTTATGGTTTTGAGGGTGAAATGGCTTAAAGTACACAAGCACAGACATCATGTAGAGAGACCAGCTGGACAACCGCTCACACAAACACACACACACACACACACACACACACACACACACACACACACTTTAATCCTGCAAAAACAAATGTGTGCTGCTGAAATCAGGTCTAGTTTTACCTGGATGACTGCGATACGCTCCCGGCGAGTTGTCAAGAATGACTATACTTGATAAGTCGTCATGTACGACGGACAGGTCTTTAATATAACTACCTGAATCCAGCGTACAGTGCTGCACACGATAAAGACAACACAAAAAGAAGAGAAAATATTAGACATACTTTCACATTTTCTGCCTTTTCCGTACTCCTCATAGCAAATGTTGATGCCAAATCAAGAGGTCTAGCGGTTACCTGTCTGTAGTATCTTCTTTTGAGCAATCCTTTGTTGTTATCCAGTTTATCAGCTACCGCAGATCCGTAGATCTCCATACTAGCAGTGAACACCACCAACTCATACCACTGACTGACCACCTCCAGGAAGAAGTCCACATGAGGCCTTTTATGCACAAAGAATCGCACCGGATGTTTGTCTATCACCACCTGAAAAACAACAACAGCTTATACCAGAAAAATTAAAACATGACATTTGGAGTTTCTTCTTTTTTTTTTTTACTACGGATGAAAATAGTCACAAATGGTAAATGGATAATAATAATAATAATGCATTATTATTGTAACAAATACTGTAACAAATGTATTGCTCACTGATAGTTTGTGTTAACTAATTGGACCTCATTGTAAAATATTACCATTATTATTAATTACTATTATCATATATTAATGTTATTAAGAATGTAATTTATTATTATGTTTTAATATTATTGAAGTTTCTTAAAATTCTATTTTTTTTTTAAAATAAACAACATTTTTATCATTGTAATTTTTATTAAAAATATAATATTAAACTAGTATAATTACATTAGTAATACTTGATCATTTCATTCATGTTGATAATTATTAGATCGTAATAATATAATAAAAATAATACCATTACTTTTATTATTGATCTATTATTAAAATATATAATACTGGATCATTTAATGTTGATTATTATATTGTAATGATATAATAAAAATTATAATATTACATTTATTATTGATATATTATTATATTTTAATATTGTTATAGTATTTGTGTTATATTTTAAAAAAACTAAATATACTATTTTATATATATATATATATATATATATATATATATATATATATATATATATATATATATATATATATATATATATATATATATATATATATATACACACATACAGTCGTGGCCAAAAGTTTTGAGAATTACATAAATATTGGAAATTGGAAAAGTTGCTGCTTAAGTTTTTATAATAGCAATTTGCATATACTCCAGAATGTAATGAAGAGTGATCAGATGAATTGCATAGTCCTTCTTTGCCATTAAAATTAACTTAATCCCAAAAAAACCTTTCCACTGCATTTCATTGCAGTCATTAAAGGACCTGCTGAGATCATTTCAGTAATCGTCTTGTTAACTCAGGTGAGAATGTTGACGAGCACAAGACTGGAGATCATTATGTCAGGCTGATTGGGTTAGAATGGCAGACTTGACATGTTAAAAGGAGAGTGATGCTTGAAATCATTGTTCTTCCATTGTTAACCATGGTGACCTGCAAAGAAACGCGTGCAGCCATCATTGCGTTGCATAAAAATGGCTTCACAGGCAAGGATATTGTGGCTACTAAGATTGCACCTAAATCAACAATTTATAGGATCATCAAGAACTTCAAGGAAAGAGGTTCAATTCTTGTAAAGAAGGCTTCAGGGCGTCCAAGAGAGTCCAGCAAGTGCCAGGATCGTCTCCTAAAGAGGATTCAGCTGCGGGATCGGAGTGCCACCAGTGCAGAGCTTGCTCAGGAATGGCAGCAGGCAGGTGTGAGCGCATCTGCACGCACAGTGAGGACAAGACTTTTGGAAGATGGCCTGGTGTCAAGAAGGGCAGCAAAGAAGCCACTTCTCTCCAAAAAATACATCAGGGACAGATTGATCTTCTGCAGAAAGCATAGTGAATGGACTGCTGAGGACTGGGGCAAAGTCATATTCTCCGATGAAGCCCCTTTCCGATTGTTTGGGGCATCTGGAAAAATGCTTGTCCGGAGAAGAAAAGGTGAGCGCTACCATCAGTCCTGTGTCATGCCAACAGTAAAGCATCCTGACACCATTCATGTGTGGGGTTGCTTCTCATCCAAGGGAGTGGGCTCACTCACAATTCTGCCCAAAAACACAGCCATGAATAAAGAATGGTACCAAAACACCCTCCAACAGCAACTTCTTCCAACAATCCAACAACAGTTTGGTGAAGAACAATGTATTTTCCAGCACGATGGAGCACAGTGCCATAAGGCTAAAGTGAGAACTAAGTGGCTCGGGGACCAGAATGTTGAAATTTTGGGTCCATGGCCTGGAAACTCCCCAGATCTTAATCCCATTGAGAACTAAAACATATGAAGTGCTTGTAATTATATTTCAGTACATCACAGAAACAACTGAAACAAAGATCTAAAAGCAGTTTAGCAGCAAACTTTTTGAAAACTAATATTTATGTAATTCTCAAAACTTTTGGCCTCGACTGTATGTATATATATATATATATAGATATATAAAATATTTATTTACAATTTACTAATATATATTTTTTATATAATACCACCCTACTAACGATAATTATAATAATCATATCAATAGTCATTGGTATTATTATTATTTTTTTTATGTATTTGTTTTGTGAGAGCAACAGAGCAGCTGCTGCTGATGAAATATTTTGGATCCAAGCATAAAGAAAAACTGACACTTCCTGGATTTCAATGAGCGTGGTAACCTTTGTTTATAGATGAGCATTTTGAATACTGTAAATTTTAAAAGCTTATTCAAAAATGATTTCGTCTTACTTTAAGGATGAAGTCTGGTGGTGTTCCCGGCCGCACTGTAGGTCTGAGAACACCATCGTGATGCGAGTGGATCAACGTCTCGTCCAGATCTAAAACTAAGATCTTTCGCTTCACGGCGTCTGAACAGAAACACAAGCACAAACTCACGTTGCTCAGATGAAAACTCTGCACACACTCAGATCAGGCCTTCTGTTGTCATACCAGTAACTTTTATCTTGAGGAGAAAAAAAAAGAAACACTCACTGAGTCTGTTTCTGGAAAGAGGTGACAATGGTAAGATGTCGTAGCGCACTGTTTGATACTGGATTATCTAGAACAGGAAGGAGACAGCCAGATCAGTACACCACAGTCTGTGAAACATGTACTATACAGCAGAAGACAACGAACACACCTTTTACAGTTTATTCAGCATGCTATATTGGATTGAATGACATTTTTTACAACTAATAAATTCATAACTTTTAAGAACCCGCTAGTCTCTTAGGAAAAGTGAATTAAGGACATTTAAACAAAGCTTGTCTATATCTGAAGCAGGCAGAACTAGACGATTCAGAATTATGATGAAAAAAAAAACTAGTCCATAATTGACTGGTTGAGGTATCAAACAAATTTTTTTTCACTAATTATGTGCCCAGCAATATCTGATTCAGATATTATGCTTATTAACAGTGATTGGTGGTTTCAGACATTACTCTTATAAGACCCTTATTCTGTCTGAAAGACTGAAAAGACTGAGTTGAAGGCAGAGCGATTCGGCCAATCAGATGAAAGCAGCATTTCAGCGCCACCCACAAGTGCAAATGAAATATTGAAGCCATAAACAGATTTGTAAACCCCAAACGACAAAATGAGATAAAGCCAAAAACTAATTTTTTGTTTGTTAAGCTAAACGGAAAACGTATACACAAGCCATTTTCCCATTTCTCATTATTGAATTCTAAATAGGAAATGAAATGATAATTTAATTTTAAAAAGTGTTAAAATTAGTATTAATTTTTACATATTAAAACTAGTGTATGAAATGGCAAATGAAAATTATGTAATTTAATTTTCATTTTGCACCAAACGTTGCACAAATGTATTGGAAAATGCCAATGCAAATACAGAAATGCATTGCCATTTTACATATTGCATTGTCATTTTGCATATTGCATTCCAAATTGAATATTGCTACCCATATGCTTCCATAGGGGCCGGGTGAGAAAAAAAACCCTTTCCAATATTTCGAATTTGGACTGCAATACCTAGTTCAACCATTGGGTGTCAATCACCTTTAAACATCTCTTCAAAAGAACTAACTGAAAGTAAAAAGTTTTCTCAGTTGCGTGAGTTTTGGCAGTGCGTCACCGAGCGTCACTCCCAGGTGATCGAAAATTTTCCAAAAGGCGGGAGCTGGTTGCTGAAGCCACGCCCACCTAGCACGACGGCAGTGGCAATCCACCTGTCACTCAAGTGGCCACGCCCTTAATTATGCAGAACTTTAAGGCTTAATATAATTTAAACGGATGAGTTATCAAACAAATTCACCCCCTTCACAGTTGTCATGAAGGGTTAAATTAGCTATATAGACAAAATAAGTTTTTGCACCAGGCTGTAAACATGTCTTTTCCTGCTGTAAAGTTGGCCATTTTAACATAGGGAGTCAATGGAATTCACGCCCTTTTGCAGCAAGCCTCAAGCGGCCAGTCGATGAATTGCAGTTTAAGTCACTTCCTCGTTGGCTTCACGAGAGAGAGCAGGAGGTTGTCGCTCGGTTTTGGCAGATAGAGAACATGTTGGAGGATCTTCTCCTAAAATAAAACCTATTCCATAGCAGGTATAAACAATACCTTCTGCAATGAACTCAAGAGGTGTGGGACCCTTCGCCTCGGCCCACTGCTCACCACAATGTGGTTACTCTTCCTCTCTTTCTCCAAATCCCTCTCTTCTGAGCTATCTTTAGCCCTCCCAGCTGTCTAACAGTGTCAGAGGAACTTGGGAGAGCACAGCCGAGTGAAACTGCCAGGGTGACTTTGAAAAGGGGGCAGTTTATTCCCAACCAGATTTAAGCCTCAATCATAATGTTGGGTCAGACTGATCCGACCCGATGTCTTTGTGACTGTCTAGTGAAGTGTCTGCTGCTCCAGCGCCCATATCACAGTCCCAGACCAGTAATGCCTCTAATATAGCTGCGTCTTAATGATCATCTTCAAGATTATTATACAACCTGCTGTGCCCAGGCGGATTACAGCCTGGTTTCCAAACCCTAGTGTTTACATACTCTGAGCTAAAGCATGTGATTCAGTTATCAGCTAATTCTGAAAAACAATGAGCTATTTGATATTGTCATTATATTACTTAGTCATCAATTATAAATATATTTATAATATAATTTATCATTAAAGTGTCACATTAACTAATTTCAGGAGTTGACAAACCTGCTGTCATTAGTTTTTAATTTAACTTATTTAATTTATTTCAGTTAGCTGCCAAGTCAACATGATTGTTTTATTTTCATCTAATATTTCTTATTGAAAATGTATTTAAATTAACAATATTTTTTATTTTTTAAATAAAAAATATTTTAAAAGTTTTATTTTTGGTCAATTATATACTGGTCATAAAAAAACATATAATAAAGTACAAATAAGTAATTTCGGTGCCAAGTCAAATCTTATCCTGATTTTGCTCCACAGTATAATCATGTCATATATATATATATACACACACATACACACTTTTTTCCATTACTTATATTTATTTATTATTTAATTGTGTTGCAAAGTAATATATTTTACACTAATGGTACTAATGGCCCACAGTAAAGTGTCACATTAACTGATTTCAGGAGCAGACAGACCTGCTGTCATTAATCAATGCAGGTTTAATCAAGTGTAACACATTCATAACCAGTAAGCCACTGCTCTTCTCTAGTTGTGCTGTTGACAACTAAACACACGGGTTTAAATAAAGACTCAAAAGGTTGAAGGATGTGGTTTCTCAGAGGACTAAATAAACCCTCGCTGTGTCCCTAAAAAAGACAAACTCACCCCAGAGAGGAGTCTGCTGTCCCTTTCAGACACCAGCGTGAAAGTTGAGTGTCGTGTCATGCAACAGAAGTGGCTCAGAAGTGTAAAAGTGGCTGTTTTGGTGATTAACTCACCGTTCGTATGTGCTTCCTGAGGATGTACAAGAACAAGCTCCATATTCTGGAGGTCAGTGCGAGGAAAGAGCGCGCGCCGAGCAGACACTGGCGCGTCTTGATCATGTCCACCATAACACCAGAGTCCGAGAGGAGGGATTCACACCGGAGACACGACACACCTGTGGAGGAAGGTGAGACCCGCCGAGCTTTCACAGCTTCACACCGGAGCGTCAAACCGACTGGAGCGTCGAGCAAATGTCTCTTTGCTGCCGAGAGAAGCGCGAGCGTCCATCCGCTGCGGCTTTTAACAGCACTGTGCGCTTTGCGCCTCTTTCGGAGAGCCTTTGGGTGAAAGCGAAAAGAAAACGCGTAGTTTCTCACCTCTGACAACAGTTTAAAGCCAATACAGTAGAGCAGCGCGAGCCGCCATCGCTCCCCTGACGTCACTTCCGCGCGAGGGCATGAAGTTTGCGCTCACGTGGCCGCGGAGGTTTCAAACGGACTCGCTTTCAGTCAGGATTCAAAGCGTTCGAATCACAACCGTCGCGAAGATCCACGTCACTTGAAAACTGTAATCCACTACTGTTTCCAAATCATAGAGTAACCGTTACATTAAACATTTCAGAGAATATTGTCAGACTTATTTTGTATCTTATTACTTAGATTACTTTTTATCACATTGATTTAAATAGGATAATCTCGTAGCCTACTATACTGATATAAAATGCAAATAAAAAAGAATATATTAAATTAATTTTTAGTAGCATAATAACGTTATGCTACATAAAATGTTTCCCAAACTGGAACCTTGATTTAATGTAATGTTTCGTGAAGGAACTTCAGGGGTTTCCAAAGTTTCAAAGTATTTCAAAATAAAACAGCATGTCATATGTGGTCAATGTCAAATAACACTGAATATGCAAATGTTACTTATTTTATTAACTTATTACCTTGAAATTTCTTAAACTTAAAATAAATATATTAGGCGAAAGAGATTTGGCTGACAAAATAATAATAATAATAGTTTTGGGAACATGCCTACATTGCATGTAAATAAGAATACGTGGATTTGTGCATTTTAATGTTTGAAAGAAAAAAGCCTTCCAAAGGCCTTGTAATACATCGTTAAATAACCTACTGAGTGATAATTAATAATTCATGTGTGCACCAGTAGTTGCTGCAATGTTAAAGAAACATTTAAAATTTTAGCGATACAAAAATTTCAATGATTTTGGTAAATCCAGTGATCAAATGCTGTGATGAATCGACTCATGAGATTCAAATCTTTCGAATTTGTTCACCAACAAGATCCGTTCAGTAGCCTCTTCTGCATGTTACATTGTTGCACCATCTTTTTCTGAGTTCCAAGTGATTCACTTATTGCTACAAAGATATTTTGAAGAATGTTGGCAACCAAACAGTTGACGGTAACCAGACTTCCATAGTATTCTTTTATTTTATTTCCTATACTGTGTAAGTCAATGGCTACCGTCAAATGTTAGGCTGCCAGCATTCTTTAAAAATACTTTATTTGTTGCTCAATAGAAGAAAGAAACCTGGAAAGAATTAGAAAGAAAACTTGAATTTGTATGTACATTTGACTTTCAATATGAATTTTATTGATCATTTATTGTAATATTTTTAGTTTGGAGAATCATTTTTAATCTCACATGGGATAATCACAATCAAGCAGTAAATTGAAATATGTTCAAGTGAGGTTTTTTTTTTTTAATCCACCAATTTTCCTACCAATACAAAAACTGCATAACATTAACTTGGTTCATTGATTCATATCCGTCATAAAGCATTCTCAGAGCTGGCCTTGTAATAGTTCATAGACAACAGACAGGCGCAGACTTAATGACAGATTAAGGTCTTCATTCAAACATCAAGATCGTCATCTGGATCCTCCTCGTCGAAGTCGTCGCTAGCATCCGGTTCGTACACGATCCTCCCGGAGCCAGGAGCCGGCCTCAGAAGAGCCGATTTCCTAAAGGGAAGAGAAAAAGACACGAATTGAGCATGAAAGACTTTCTAGATCTTTTCTAGAAAAATAGGGATTTACAACCAGTGTTGCTAAACTAAACATATTAAAAAAAAATTCATTACCTGAAATAAAATGTAAATGTTACATAAAATAAAATACAATCAATATTCAAATTAAATGTTAAAAATGTAAATTTAAGTACGGTAATTAGAAATGCAGCCCTGGGAACTAACTGAAATAAAAATGCTGGAAAAAGGAAAACTGAGCTAAAATTCTTAAAACCGAAATTCATTAAAGCTAGATAGAAATATAAAAAGATGGAAGCAAAAAAATTAAATAACAAAACTACAAAAGCACAACTAAGCTTCAACTAAAATTAAAATTAAAACTGAAAATAATAAAAAAAGAAAAGCTAAAGTGATAGAAATGTGATGGAAAAATATAATGAAAAACTATAAAAAAGTAAATACCTAAAAAAACAGTTGGGGTCTAAAATTGAAATAAAATTAAAGCTAAAAAGAAATATACAACACTAAAGCTAATAAAAATGGCAAAAGCACATCAAAATATTAAAATGTTAGCTAAAACTCAAATGATTTTTTAATTCAAATTATTAATAGAAACTATAATATCAATAATACTTAAACAACTCGGTTTACAACAACTGAGGTTTAAACTAAAATAAAAAGTTAAATAAAATATAAAATAAAAAAATAAAAGCATATAACATTACTAAAATTTCAACAAAACTTTAAAGTGAATACTGAAAAGCAAAAGTGATATAAATGTGGTACAAAAGCAAAATATAAATAAAAACTATGAGAGTAAATAACATTAAAACAACACAGTTTACAACAGTTGGGGTCAAAAATAAAATAAAGGCTAAACTAAAATACTTAAAAAAAACAACTAATAAGAAAATGGCAAAGCACAAAAAATTACTAAAAAAAAAATTACTAAAAACTATAATAGTATATTAATAGTACTAAAACATCACTGTTGGGGAGAATTGAGGTCTCTTACTTCTGTTGACTAAACACAAAGGGCAATGCTACTTTCTCTTTGGCTCTTCTCTCCTCCTCCGACAGACGCAGATTGAACGTCAGGTTTGACGTGGGATCAGTCTGAGGATCAGATCACAGTAACAACACAAGACCTCCAGCTGAAGCTGCTCTGAAAACCAAAGCGGCTTTGCTCACCTCAGACACGTCTGGCTCTTTCTGTCCACGTCCAGGCTGATGTGGTTTGGCCTGCACTGAAAGAGTTGCGTCCTCGGACACACTGAAATACTCCTCCTAGACATCGATTCCACAAATTATCAGTTTATAATCTCATGTTTATTCAGGCTCAAACCTCACGTCTTACCTCTTGCATGACTTTGCCAGACTTTGTGCGTCTTGTGGTCTTTGCCACAGAATGGCGTTCATTGTCTGCAGGTGACACAGAGATAACAGTGCTGGCCAAGTGGCACACGATACCCACAATGCCTTGCTGATGCAAATCTGAATGCAGGAGGCCGATGATAGTTTTAATAACGCCTCCTAGTGGTCAGTGGGAAAAAAAACAAAGAAGAGTATTATTTCCCTTATCAAGTCGGTCTCTCGACATTACGTATGGGGAAATCCATTTCCCCGAAATTATGAAGTCTGATTGAATAACTCTTTTGCTTGCAAATAGCCAATGGCGCCCTCGCCCTCACCTGATTGGCTGACAGCCATCAATATAGGTGACGGCGGGCGCCAAAAACCTCAGAATCTTTTTTCTTCACTTGAGTCTGGTTTCGCCGTGGATTCACGCATACAGAGCGGAAAATTGTGGAAAATTATCCCCTCTCGCGTTCCGGTGATTTTACTCTTATAATGTCTCTTTGCCGCATGTGTGGTGGGCCCATTGATTTCCCGGACGCACACGAGCAGTGTGTGCTGTGCCTGGGTCGGACTCACGCAGAGGCGGCATTCGAAGGTTCGGGATGTCGTGCCTGTGAGGAGCTTCCCATCTAGATCCTTCGTGCAAGGCTGGCCGTTACCCGCAACGGTGGCCCTGTATCTCCTGCCTCTCCCCCGTCCGCCGCCGTCGAGCCGCGAAGCGGGAGACTGCAGAGAGCTCCGTCGACGGATTCTGTCGAGGTACTGGCGTCGGCACAACGCCCATGCCACCCTCACGTGGAAGATCCCCTCTCATACTCTGAGGCCAGTTACTGCCCTCCACTTGAAGCGCGGGAAATGGTCTCGTTTGGATATGACGAGGACGACGCCATGTCTACTAATGCCTCAGACCCGGGAGCGTGGTCCGAGGCCCCGTCTGAAGCCGCCCCTGCCTCGCTGGATGCCGAGCTTATGGCGATCCTTACAGAGGCGGTGGCAGATATGGAATTGGAGTGGACAGCCCCCAAGGAGCTGCCGTCTAAGGACGGCTCCTTCCTCGGCGCGGGCCGCCAGGCTGAAGCCCCACAGAGACCCGCGCCCTTTTTCTCTGAGGTCCACGAGGAACTCACCCGGTCATGGCGCTCCCCTTACTCAGTCCGAGCCCATGCACAGGGGACCCAGCTGCTGACGACGGTGGAAGGGGTGGAGAAATTAGGATACGCCCCATCTTAGACCTGAGATTACTGAACAAAGCGCTCGCGAAACACACGTTCAAGATGATAACTGTGAAGCAGATCCTCGCGCACATTCAGCCCGACGATTACTTCATTGCAGTGGATCTAAAGGATGCATACTTCCACATCCAGATAGCCCCACATCACAGGCGCTTCCTGCGTTTTGCATTCGAGGGTGTGGCGTACCAGTTCAAAGTGTTGCCGTTGGGGCTCGCTTTGGCTCCCCGCGTATTTACAATGTGCATGAATACAGCGCTCGCTCCCCTGAAGCTCAGTGGAATGCGCATACTGAACTATCTCAACGACTGGTTAGTCATCGCATGGTCGAGAAGCGCTCTCGAGGGACACAAACACAGACTCCTCGCCCATCTGACAGGTTTGGGGCTGTCTGTGAACATTCAGAAGAGCACGCTGCAGCCGTGCCAATAGATCACATTCCTGGGTATGATACTGGACTCGCGCACTATGATCGCGAAGCTGTCAGAGCCGAGAATCCAGTCGATTCACAATACACTAGCCCTCTTCGTTCAAGGCAAAGCTATCCCCTTAAGAAAGTTTCAGAGGCTGCTTGGTCTGATGGCGGCCGCAGCCTCCGTCTGCAGACTGGGCTTGTTGCACATGAGACCGCTTCAACAGTGGTTACAGAGCCGAGTGAAGCCGCGGGCGTGGAGAGCGGGAACGGAACGCCTTATAACGCGTTCATGTCTCGAGACTCTGGCGCCTTGGTTCGGCACGACCATATTCGAGCAGGGTGCTGCTATGGGCAGAGTGGTCAGACGTGTAGTGGTCACCACGGATGCTTCACTATCAGGCTGGGGAGCCCTATGCGATGGCAGACCAGCATTCGGTATGTGGACAGGGGACCAGACGCGCTGGCATATAAACTGCTTGGAGATGGAAGCGGTTCATCTAGTGCTGCAGAGTTTCCTTCCGTTTGTGAAACACCATCATGTTCTCATCAGAACGGACAACACGGCGGTGGTGGCGTACATCAATTGCCAGGGAGGTTTACGTTCGCGATCCCTGCAGGGATTAGCGAGACAGCTGCTGTTATGGATGGACAGGGTACTTCTGTCGATTCGAGCAGTGCACGTACTGGGCAGTTTGAATTGCGGTGCCGAAATGCTGTCCAGGGACGGCATTGTACACGGAGAATGGAGGCTCCATCCGCAAACGATAAATATGATCTGGAATCTGTTTGGCAAAGCGGAGATCGACCTCTTTGCGTCGCAAGAGAACGCCCACTGCCCTCTGTACTTCTCGCTGACAGCATCCCCCCTGTGGGGAGACGCGCTGTCGAGCCGCTGGCCCAAGGGACGGAAGTATGATTTTCCCCCAGTCAAGGTAATGCCGCTGGTGCTGCAAAAGATCAGGGAGGAGAGATGTGCGTTGATCCTGGTAGCACCCAAATGGCCCAACCAGCCGTGGTTCCCGGAACTGGTGAACATGTCGCAGCTTCCCCTGTGGCGGATCCCGCCGAGAAGGGACCTCTTATCCCAGGAGAGGGGCACCATATGGCACCCCAACCCAGAGCTTTGGGACCTGCATGTGTGGCAGATCAGCGTGGAGTATATCAGCGAGTGCTGCAGACAATAGCAGAGGCTAGAGCCCCTTCGACGAGGCGTTTATACACTCTGAAGTGGAAAGTATTTGCTAACTGGTGTGTTGACAAAAATGAGGACCCAAGCAGTTGGGATATCTCCATTATTCTGACCTTCCTACAGGAACGTCTGGATGCTGGCAGTACCCCATCTACAGTGAAAGTCTACGTGGCCGCTATCGCCGTTTTTCGTGACTTGCTAGACGGCCATTCAGTGGGGAGGCACCCCCTGATAATGAGTTTTCTTCGGGGAGCTAGGCGGCTTAATCCACCCCGCCTTCGTCAGACGCCGGTCTGGGACATGTCGTTAGTGCTTAGTGCGCTGTCCGACCCACCTTTTGAACCAGCCGAGTTTAGCGACCTTAAAGTGCTCTCATTTAAGACGGCGCTACTGCTAGCGCTAGCTTGCGGGAAACGAGTGGGAGACTTGCATGCCCTGTCAGTGAACAGCGTGTGTATGCAGTTTGGACCGGACGATTGTATGGTCAGACTTTTACCCAAACGCGGCTATTCGCCTAAAGTACTCTAAACGCCGTTCAGAGCTCAGATAGTTACAATTCAAGTATTTTGCCCCGAGGAGGACAGTAATTCAGTGTCTCAGAAGTGCGCTTTGTGCCCCGTTCGTGCCCTGCGTGCATATGTGAACAGAACTAGCCAGTTTCGAACTTCAGAGCAGCTTTTTGTCTGCTACGCGGGTGCCAAGAAGGGCAGCGCGCTGTCGAAGCAGAGGTTATCACACTGGATAGTGGAGGCTGTGCGACTAGCTTATGCTTCCCGGGGAACCGCCTGCCCAATCGGGGTGCACGTCCATTCCATAAGGAGTTTGGCGTCGTCATGGGGTTGGGCGAAAGGCATGTCTATTCAGGACATTTGTTTCGCAGCGGGCTGGTCGTCTCGCAACACGTTTGCGAGATTCTATAATTTGGACATTCCCTCGTTCGCATCACATGTGCTGTCAGTGCAGGAGGAGGGAGTTGAGCAGTCATTGGACTAGGCTATGGCACGCCTTGCCTGGCGTGTGCACTAGTTATGGTTTCGACCAGGTCATATAGACAGCGTCAGTTATTTTAGTAATAGCTGCGGTCGAGGTATTCATTCACTATCTAGTGTGGCCCCTTTATTATGCCCGCATTATAAGCCGGCAGTGTATTCCCATGCACCAACATATTGCTGCATTTTCCCCATATCACACCAGTGCTGCTTGTGTGCACTGGGTTACGATGGTGCTCTGTGCCAAGAGGTGTTTCAACCAGGTCCGGTACCCGACCTAGAGCTAATGCGCTTTAAGAACTAGTGCTTATGCTCTTCTGTGGCTCGATGAGAGCTGGGCCGGACGGTATTTCCCACACGGCGGGGGTTTTATTGTTCCCCATATGTAATGTCGAGAGACCGACTCGATAAGGGAACGTCTCCGGTTACTCACATAACCTTAGTTCCCTGAGAGGAGGGAACGAGACATTACGTAACCTGCCTTGTGGAAAACCTTCCAGCCTCATAACTCTCCTTCAGTCGAAGATTCTGACGCCGCCCGCCGTCACCTATATTGATGGCTGTCAGCCAATCAGGTGAGGGCGAGGGCGCCATTCGCTATTTGCAAGCAAAAGAGTTATTCAATCAGACTTCATAATTTCGAGGAAATGGATTTCCCCATACGTAATGTATCCCTCCTCTCAGGGAACTAAGGTTACGCGAGTAACCGGAGACGTTTTCCTAGATCTTACAGTGTTTATAGATCCAGCACATTTGTGGGGAAAAGCGAAATGCGTCACCTTTCCTGAGCTCTTGAAGTGTCTGGCAGAAGACAACAGGGTCACGATGTCTCAAAACCATCGAGAGAGAGTCAACAACAAGCACTGATGCTTTGGCTCGCTGTGTGTCTTTGAAGAGCTGAGTTATGTGTTGAGAAGTGAACCGCTCGATGGTGAAAGACGATCTGCGCGTCCAGCCGAGAGGATCCGGGAAACCCTTGTGAAAATGAAGCCTTTAAACAGATCAGATGAAACATTTCAGTTGCAAAACAACTGCATCAACTATAATGAATAGACTGCACATACATTGTGTTAAGTTAGCAAAACAACCAGGATTATAAACTTCACAAAATGTGCATACTTTGGCCTATCGCTTGATAATATGACTAATATTAATAAACTACGCCTAAAATCTGATACTTTTTCTATTTAAGCCATAAGGACATCAAAAACTGAATCTGTCACTAGATGCGAAGGATGAAATATAAATAATTTATTACTACAAAATTGGCACAGAAAAATAATGTGAACAAACAACAGGGAAAATAATTGTAGTTGTAAATAATAAAAAGTAACTAACAATACTGTACACACAGTTAGGGTAATTAATTAATAAATTAACAATACTTTTGCTGGTGTTTATGCACTTAAATGCATAAATGTAAGTTGATAAAAAAGCAGGAAGAACACAATGGTAAATGCAAATAATAAAACGTTTCAAAATAACCAGGCTGTGCACATTTTGGCACAGATTAATCATTAACTTTTGTCACTTGATCCTATGGCTGATATTAATACAACATAATATTTCTGCTGTTGATTGTACACAATGTCATACATAGTCATGGAAGCAATTTAGCAAAACAACCAGATTTATCAACAACAACAAAAAAAAAGAGGTTTTATTATATCAAAGGCTGTGCATATTTTGTCACAAATTAATCTGTCACTTGATACAATTGCTAATATTAATAAAACAATAATTTTGCTGTTGTTTACACACTTACAAAGGTTATGTTAATAAACACTAATGAAAAATAATGGTAAATGCATAAAATAAAAAGTAACTATTGTTGTGCATACTGGCAAACATTCTTCAGTCACGTGATATTATGGCTAATTTGAATGACATATAATATTTCAGATGTTGTCAAAATTAATGTTATTACTCTGCATTAAAAAAAGTATTCTCCTGCATGATGCAAATCCAGTGCACTCTAACACTGAACCACGTTGAAGTGCATGCTAAATGACAGACTGTAGGTGCAGTTGAAATGTGATCGTAACACATGTGATGTTTTGAGCATGTCTCAGTCTCAATCACGAGTAGTCTGTATGAACTGAACTCACTCACCTCTGCACGCAGCTGCTGTCCAGACCAGCACACATTTCTGCTTCAGGACTCTCGAAGCCCAGCACATGCACGTCCTCGCCCCTTCAGAGTTTAAAACACAGATCAAACATCACACGAAGTGTAACAACGATATAATGGAGGTCAACTGAAGCCTTCTTGCCTCTTCACTGCTGCATTAATGAAGCACCGGAGGAGTCCTCTCCCGGAGCACTGCACGGTGTCTGAAAGACACATCAAGAACACCTTCAGCTTTCAGCACCTTCACTGATGTGAGCTCACGAGACGATGATGTTACCTTCCACGAGGATGAATCCTCCTACAGTCTGAATCACATCCAGCAGCATGATCCAAACCAGCTCTCTTCAACGAGTCTGAAGTAATAGCGGCCGGTTTATTATCACATCCTTGGACTACTGATGAAACATGACGGATCCAAACAGCCTGGCTTTATATAAGAGTTATGATATTATCTACGATCAACACGAGTTTGATTGAATAAACAGGTTGTTTCTTCTTCTTCTTCTTCTTCTTCTTCTTGTTTAATGGCGATTAACTCCAAAGGAGCATTATCGCCACCTACTGTGTTGGATGGCAAATTAACCTTGGGTGAGGTTAAACCTTGGGTACCTTAAGTCTGAGGTTTAAAACTATTTCCTCTTCCTTCTTTCACAAATGGACCATTAACTATGTTTCCTTGTTGAACCCTACTCTATCATCCCACATACATCATAATTATTATTTATCATACCTGCAATAGAGGTTTCATTGAGCTTCATCCGGTGCTGCGTGTTCAGCTCCTTCGTCCACACTCAGCCCCCATGGCAGGTTCAACATTTCAAGTATATCATATTCTAAATCCCAAACCTGAATCATATATAAACGTAATTAGTGCTCTATATATCGGTCTATCAATTAAACCTTTTCCTAAAATATCCTCATTCTTCATTCTATCATCTCCATTCTTCAGATGACTGAACAATACATCCCAGAAAATATTATACTTACTACAAATAAATAATACATGACATACATTTTCAGATACACCACACACATCACATAATCCATTTTCATGTAACCCCATTATTGCCAGTGTTGAGTTTAACCCTGTATGTCCCAATCTTAACCTAGACAGCAATACTTCTTCCTTTCTATTTCTTCCCTGACAATGTATCTTCCCTACTGTCTGTGTGATACTATAACACCATCTCCCTGTGCTACTATGGTCCCATCTAATTTGCCACTTATTCATTAACTTTCTCTTTAAAATCGATTTTGCCTCCTTTTTCCCCATAGGTACTTTAACATCCACCTCCCTCTTGTCTAGTGCTTTTTTTGCTAGTTTATCAGCAACTTCATTACCAGATACCCCAATGTGTGCTGGCTAGTACCCAACAGAAATACACCACTATTCCAGCCTTTTTCAGTCTGTATAGTGATAAATATACTTCCATTAATAAATCATCTCTGTTTGATCTTGCATGTACTATACTAATTAAAGCTGAAAAAGAATCTGAACATATTACCACTTTATTTGGTCTTACTTGTTCGACCCACTGTAGTCCTATTATTATAGCTGTTAACTCTGCAGTGTACACAGACATCTCATCAGTCAACCTCAAACTAATCTGTTTTTTAAATTATGGAATATATACACCTAATCCAACCTTTTGACTGATAGGTTCCTTAGAACCATCTGTAAATATTTGTAATAGTGAATAAAATGTGTTATTTAAAAAAGCATTAACCTCATTTCCAATGTACTCTTCTTTGGGCTTGTCTAGTAAACTCAAATCTGCAAGCGGTTCAGGGACTTTCCATGGTGGAGTATCAGTAAGTGGTATACTGGGACAGAAGATCTTATTGTCCATGCAACATTCCTTAGCCCATACTCTGCTCTTCCATCCAAAACTGTGTCCTCCATCAAATGAGTATTCCCAGCACTTTGTGAGTAAGGTGATTATTTGCTGATTGCTGAAGATTTACCCAGTATGTAATTGCCAGTTTTTCCCTTCTAATATCTAGAGGCATCTCTCCCATTTCTACTCCAATTGCATCTACAGGGGATGTTTTAACTGCTCCACAACATATTCTTAGTGCTTTGGATTGAATTATATCTAATTTTTTCAGTAAAGACTTGGATGCCGAACCATATACAATACATCCATAATCAAAGCAAGAACGAATCAGTGCTTGATACATGCACAACATTCTTCTTCTTATTCTTCTTCTATGGCTGTTTACAAACTTGAGTAATGCATCACCGCCACCTATTGTGCAGTAGTATGAACAGGTATTATATTATATTATATTATACCAAACGATTAATCAATTAAAAGTGTGTGTGTATATTTATTATGTGTATATATATACTATTATACTATTATATATACTATTATATTATATTATATTTAGTGCTGTCAAACGATTAATCACATTGTAGAAGGGTTCAGGGGTTGAAAGGAAGCGGACGAGGGGTCGGTTTGTCAGCTGACGATTTTATTCTCCAAAATAAACAAAAATGGTGTATCAGACACTAGCATCCCATTTTTTCTTTTTCCGGCTCCGGCAGTCGTCAGCAGACCTTCCCTCTCTTGCCTACTCCTGTTTCTCCTGGCGTTAAATACTCTCTCCACGTCAATTACCGAAACAAGAGACAGGTGTTGATTATTACCGTTCAGCCCGCTCACTCACCGTTCGTCTCCCAATTCTCTCTCCCGCTGCAGACTTCGCCAAACCACGCCTCCGCCTCCACACACATCTACAATAAAAGTTTTTGTTTCCATAAAATATGAGTGTGTATTGTGTATATTTATTATTTATATATAAATACAAACACATGCATGTATATATTTAAGAAAAAATATGTTATATTTACATTTAGTCACTTAGCAGACGCTTTTAAACCAAAGCGACTTACAAATGAGGACATCGGAAGAAATCAAAATACAACAAAAGAGAAATTATATATAAGTGCAATAACAAGTCTCAGTTAGCTTAAACACAGTACACGTAGCAAGGGCTTTTAAATAATGTAATAAATAAAAAGAAAACAGATAGAATAGAAAAAGAATAGAGCAAGCTAGTGTTAGAGGTCTTTTTATATATATAATTGTATAATGAATGAAAAGAAAATAGAATACAAAATGATTAGAAAGGTAGTTTTATATATATATATATATATATATATATATATATATATATATATATATATATATATATATATATATATATATAAGAATAGAATTAGAGTAGTGAGTGCTAAAGTTAGAGGCAAATAAAGATGGAAGAGATGTGTTTTATGCCGATTCTTGAAGATGGCTTAGGACTCAGCTACCTGGATTTAGTTATATTCTATTGTAATGATTAAAACTTCCTAATCATCCGGAAGAAGGAGGCGGGAACCGGCGGACAATCAAAATGAAACTTTAATTACAAAATAAACACAAAACACAACTAAAAGCCCAGGCCTGGTCCTCTCTCGTCCTTCACTGTCGTCGCTCCAGTTTTATATCCTTCCATCTCCTACTTGGGCCTCGAGACCGGTGGGTCGAACAGGTGTAGCTCATCTCCAATCACTCCACCGGCCTCGCTCCCACGTCCCTCGGCCCCGCCCCACTCGTCACATCTATGTTATATGGTAAATATCTAAAATTATATAAATATATACTTGGAAATACATGTATATATATTCAAAATATATACTGCAAGTTTATTTGTATAGCGCTATTCATGATACAAATCATTGCAAAGCAATGTTTCTATAATATATTTAGTAGTAGCTTATCAGCGGTGACGGTCGGGTAATGTACATATGTACATTATATATATATATATATATATATATATATATATATATAATAAATACACACAGTGCACATGCATATAGTATCTAAACAAAAACTTTTATTCTGGATGAGATTAATCGTAAATATTCACCTTAAATTGGGTGAAAATATATAGATGTTGTTTTAGTGTTTATGGCCTACTTGGGAGACTGTGGCACCTAAAAGACTGAAAAACCCTTTGCTTAACAGATTTGATTCTTTAACCATTAGTATTATCAGATCTGTTGTTTTTAGCCTCTAAGTCTGAACATCTCGGTGCAGAGCAAGGGTATTTTTATTTTAAAGACAGTAAAGCCCTTTAATCATCTCCTGGAGGACCAACACAGTGACAGCTCAACATAGCCCTCTATCGATTTTATACAGAACATGGGAGGGGAAAATATATATATAAAATAATAATAATAGTAATAATAATAATAAAAATCCTGTTCTTGAGTTTTGAAAAAATGACAAATATGACGATTCAATATAAAATGAATATATACCATAACGTATTAATACATAAATTAATATTACATAATATATCGTACATAAAATATATTTAATAAAACCCAGTAAAAACGTAACCCATGCTGAAGTGAAACGAGGCGCGGATCGGCTCCCTCATGACGTCATCGGCGCGCGCCGCTGGGCTTCAGTCTGCTGGCCTGCGGAATGGGCAGATTTCACCAGCCCATGTCTAACCACTGATTTATCGCACGAACTCCACCGAGAGCCTGCGTTTGAGCACGTCGTCTACACGATGCCATGCGGAGGTGAGTGTTTGCGCTTCTTTCAGCGTCACAGCGTCTGTGCGGAGAGCGGTTAGCCTGTTAGCGGCGCTCCGCTGGAAATCCCAACCCCTCGTTTACTCCTGCTTTAGTTTCAAACACGCTTTGACTGACACAATGAGGTCTAACGGACTAAAACGAACGTACGGAACTCTCTTTTACAAACTAATGGTTATGTTTCCCGTGTTAAATGTGTGGCTAGTGAGGTTACAGGCTTTAATAGCAGCTGGCTAACGCTCGAGTCTTCATGAAAACATCAGTGGTGTCTCTACTTGTGCCACGATTCACGATTACAATCACTGACTGCTGAAACCTGTGCTTTAAAATCTGTTTTATCGGTGCTCTTTAGTGTTTTTCGCTTTTCTGTTTCGGTTTAATAGTGTCAATGTGTCAAGTTTCCGTTTCGTATAAACTTTTCATTTTTGCATTATTTTCAGTGCCTTCTGCTTGATTTCTGAAACTGAACATTACAGAAGCTTTTTTTTTTATCCGTCTGTCTTGTAGTATCAGGAATCTAGTTTTACTACGAAGCAATTTTAATACCCGTAAAGCTCGTGTGGGAAGTCGTAGCCTAGTGATTAGAGAGCATGACTCCTAGCCCTAAGGTTGTGGGTTCGAGTCTCGGGCCGGTGATTCCACGACTGAGGTGCCCTTGAGCAAGGCAATGAATCCACAACTGCTTCCCGGGTGCCGCAGCATAAATGGCTGCCCACTGCTCTGGGTGTGTGTTCACGGTTTGTGTGTGTTCACTGCTGTGTGTGTGTCCACTTTGGATGTGTTAAATTCAGAGCACAATTTCTGTGTATGGGTCTCCGTACTTAGCAGAATGTCAATTTTTTTTTAACTATATAAGCTTAGATTTAAATATATAACATTTTTAGATAAGCTTAGATTGAAGTATATAATTTTTTTAGATTTGAAATATACCAAATATTAGATATGCTTAATTTAAATATACCAAATATTAGATTATCTTAGATTTAAATATAAACCAAATTTGAGAGATGCTTAGATTGAAATATATAACATTTTTAGATATGCGTAGATTGAAATTTACCAAATTTGAGTTATGCTTAGACTAAAAATATTCCAAATTTGAGTTATGCTTAGACTAAAAATATTCCAAAATTTGAGTTATGCTTAGACTAAAAATATTCCAAATTTGAGTTATGCTTAGATTAAAAATATTCCAAATTTGAGTTATGCTTAGATTAAAAATATTGCAAATTTGAGTTATGCTTAGACTAAAAATATTCCAAATTTGAGTTATGCTTAGATTGAAATATATATCAAATTTGAGTTATGCTTTGATTGAAATGTATATCAAATTTGAGTTATGCTTTGATTGAAATGTATATCAAATTTGAGTTATGCTTTGATTAAAAAATATACCAAATTTGAGTTATGCTTAGATTGGAAATATATAATTTATTTAGATAAGCTTAACTAAATGTATTAAATTTGAGATATGCTTAGATTGAAATATACCAAATTTTAAATAACACAAAAAAATGGCAAATTTGATACTTATCTTTTAGGTATAGTTGTATTTACTGTTATAACTGTTGATGTGCTTTTTTTTTCTTTCTGAGATACAAGGTTAAATGGTATTATTTTATATAATAAAATTTAAAATCTTAAAAGGTTGTAGTATATTATAGTTGATTTACTTGGGGCATAAAATTAGTGACAGTAAAATATGATGAAAATCTAAAAATGTTTGTATGATTATCTGAAATTAGAAGTTTACAAAATTCTGCTTTAACTGCATTAATACGGTTTAATTATGTTTGTCATGAAGATTTTATTTTGTGGTTTATTTTATTTTATTTTATTTTCTAGTATTGATATGGGCCGGTGTATTTAGGCCAAATTGGAAGCCACATTTGTGTATTTCCTGGGTAGTTTCCAATGGGTCACTTTTGATTTACGAGAAAAAAAGATCTGTGGTTAACATTACTCAAAGACTTCCACATTTTCCTCTGACACACAGTCATACCTCAATAAATTTTTTTTTAAAAATGTTGTTTTTGACCGGACAAGTTTGACAGTTTTAACCAGTTTTGTGATGTTGGATTTTCAACATGTCACTCTTTAGACTTTTGCTGATTTTAATTTTAGTTTAAAAAAAATAAAATAAAGTTTATGTGCAATTTTTTTTCTTAGTTTGTGTTTTAAATATTGCTATTTTACTTTTTTTCAGGTTAGTGATTTTAGTACTCAATTGTAAACGTATCTCTTTAAGCTGTCAAGGTAGCATTTCTAATTTTCTAAGTTGTTTTTATTTCTGATGTTTATTTTTAATTTGCAAAATAAATAGCCAAATTGTCTTGTGTATATTGTCCAGATAATCTGAATTGAACTGAACTCTAATAGTTGAGTCAGTGCTGATTGTTGATATCTAACACAGGGGCTTTCAGAGACTAACAATTAAATGGTGAAATCGGGGTGCATTTTAACATGGAGAAAGATTACAGCATTCATTAATCACAGATACTACCAATATTGCAAAACAAATCTGGTTAAAATTTTTTAGACTTGTCTTTTACAAATTTGAAATGCAAACTAAATTATGCTATATTAACTCAAAATTCATAGTCCTTTTGCACATTGCTGCAAAATTGCTGTAATTAATATGCCACCTATTATACACAATATTTACTCAAAATTGACCAAAAATATTTGAAATGTATAGAAAAAGTGCAATATAATGTGACAAGGTTTTTTGCAGAGTTTAAAAATAACCAATGTGACGACCTAAAAACCAGATGTTTTATTGGTCTTGCCAACATGTTGAGCATTAGCCTATACACCAGTCATTTAAAAATATTTAGTTTATACATGATTTCTTTATTCATTCAGGTAAGGTGATGGAAGAGGCCAGCGAGAGGGTTTCAGAGCTCATTCCAGCGGTGCTATTTCTACGGTTGCCAGGCTTCGTCCCACCCTCTGTTCAGTAACAGCACCCATTCTTATCCCGAATCACCATGAAACCAGTCCATGAGCGCAACCAGGAGTGCCTCCCTCCCAAGAAGCGGGACCTCCCTGTTAACAACAACAACACCTCTACCATCAACAATAACAGCAGTAGCATCAGCGGCGGAGTGGGAGGCAGCGGTAGCATTGGGAGTGCAGGAGGAGAGGATGCCCCATCTTCACAAAGCTCTGGAGTGAGTGGAGAAAGTAGTGGCGAATGGGTGCGGGCCCAGCCGAGCATGCATTATGGGGTGGATGGTGGCGAGGGTCTCGTTGGGCTTCCTGTGGATCAGTATAGCATGCTTTATAAAGTAGCTCTGCCCGCTGGCACATACTCGCCAACCAGTCTGCACCCCGTTCTTAGCCATATTTCTCCTGCCTACACCGTTCCCTCCCTCCAGCACACGAGTGTTCCCTACTCTCCACTTGGCATTGCCCAGATCCCTCACTCCTCCTTGCAGTTTGTTAGCTCTCCGTACGCCGCTGCAGTTCCCTACGCCGTGCCTCCGGGATTTGTTCCCAGCCATTTGATACCACCTCAGTCCGCTATTTCCCAGCCACACTCCGTTTCCCACCTGGTTCCATATCCATCAGTCATTCAGGAAGGAGTTGGCTCTTCCCAGCAGCAGGTCTCGACCCATGCATACACCAAAATGGGAGTTCCTTTGGTGCTCCCTTCTAATCAAACAGCAACACAAGCGCAGCTTGGGACTGTAGGGATGCTGCCTGCCGGGGAGCTCAGCCCGAGAGCTGTGTACTATCACCCCACCATTAGAGGTGTCCAACTTCAAAGAGACCTGCACAGCAGCTCCAAGGAGCAGGAGAGGGAGGTGAATGGAGGGGATAGAGAACACGGAGGCAGGGAGAGCCATCAAGATGCAGTTTATTCAGCCAGAAGTGCACAACTGCTGCAGGCATCTGCACCCGAGCCACAGCAAGACAAGAGCTTGAAAAGCCGCAGGCCGGAGGGCAGAATGTCGCCAGGACAGAGGAGCACACCGGACACTGATCTTGAGGTGAGGGGCGGATAGTTTGCCAACACAATGCCTAAAAAGTCAAGTCATTTCAGAGGAAGGGCAAGTTATCACAGTATCTCCAGGAATGTGCTTTAAGTAAATAGGATGATGTTTAATGTTGATTTAAAGGGATAATCCACCCCAAAAAGGAAATTTCATTAATCACTAACCCTCATGTCGTTCCAAACCCGTAAAAGTTTCAATCGTCTTCGCAACACAATTTAAGATATTTTGGATGAAAACCGGGAGGCTTGTGACTGGCCCATAGACTGCCAAGTAAATAACAGTGTAAAGGTCCAGGAAAGTATGAAAAGCATTGTCAGAATAGTCCATCTGCCATCACTGGTTCAACCATAACGTTATGAAGAGACGAGAATACCTTTTGTACTTGAAGAGAACAAAAATAATTACTTTATTCAAGTCATCTCCTCATGAAAATACACTTCCTGCATTCAGCTCATATTCTCCAAAATGGTGCTACAGTGATGTGAAGAGAAACAGAGGAGACGCATTGTTGAATTAAGTCATGGTTATTCTTTTCTTTGTGTACAAAAAGTATTTTCGACGCTTCATAATGTTACGGTTAAACCACTGATGGGAGATGGACTATTCTGATGATGCTTTTCATACTTTTCTGGACCTTGACAGTTTAATTTACTTGGCAGTCTATGGGACAATCACAAGCCTCCCAGTTTTCATCCAAAATATCTTAAATTGTGTTTCCGAAGATGAAGCTTTTACGGGTTTGGGTGGGGGTAAGTGAATAATTACGTCAATTTTCATTTTGGGGTGGAGTATCCCTTTAATGTTCCACACACAAGACTATTGTCATTTACATGTACTGTAGTGAAAATGTTTACTTTAGCATTTTTTGTAGTATTATTCATTTTCCATTACAAGCAGTTATGAATTTTCTGCATAAATGTATTTGTTTTACTTTAATCCTTTAACTTAAACTTGATTTATATCATTTAGTTGCCAAGACAACTATTTCAATTACTGAAGTATTACATAACAGTAACAACACTGCACTGTATAAATCATTTTAAAGTTAAATCTTTATGATTCTGTTATTGCAACTACAGATATCAGTATTTGGATTGAAGTTGGAAGTGAGGTTTTTTAATTGAGACAACCATTTACTTGTTTGCCAATAACAGTTATATCTGGGCAAATGTCATACAACCATCCAATTCGTAAGGTTAACTTGGAGTACACCTACTCTCTCTCAGTAGCTTTACAAAGTCAGATTTTTCCACAAACTTGATGTAATATTACTTTATTATTATTATTATTATTATTATTATTTTACATCTGTTGTAGTAAATGTCTCCTGCTTCATCACTATTACACTTCTACTACTACTACTACTACTACTACTTCTACTACTACTACTACTAGAGTTTTGCATTTTTTTTTAGACAATTCTTGTGAGTCAGCACCAGTTACACCACTTCCTTCCTTTATTAGCTGTTCTTTGGGTGTATTAAGGATTGAGTAACTCAGACTGCTACTACTTAGAAACAACAGAGATTTTTTTTGGTTTATAGCAAAATCTGTTCTGAGTCCGGTCTTGTCTTTAATTTGTCACTGTCCAGCTTGTGGCGCTTTCTAAAAAGCAACTTTCATCCAAATGTACATTCTAAAATAAATTGACACTTTAAATTTGATTCCATTTCAGGTCCAGCAGGTAGTTGGACGACTTGCCTCTCCTGTCCACTGCATGAGTCGTAAGGAAGCAACACATGTCCCTTTGAACCTGTCTCAAACCTCTCAAAGGAGGGGTCGAGAGATTCGGGGTGAAGTCAGAACACTTTATTCATCAAATCCTGCTGAATCTAGAGCACAAACGCAGCAGTACGTTCAACAAGGACATGCCGTTATCTTGGCCAATGGGCAGCCTGTTCTCGTGCCCCTGGACTACCATCACCAACAACAACAACAACCGCAGCAGCAGCATTTCCAATCCAACGACGTGGCTCCTGCTACATATCCAAAAGCCGTGGATGCAGCAGCGTGTACCCCAGAGCGGTCAGTGGTGAACCTGCCTCCCCAACAGGGGCAGCAGCCCTCACAGCAGCTTCCTGGTACTTTCCCACAGACTCCTACGCTAGCACCCTCCGGCCCATCACACTTCATGAAGGGTGCCATCATACAGTTGGCTACCGGAGAGCTCAAGCGTGTAGAAGATCTGCAGACTCAGGACTTTGTGCGGAGTGCAGAAGTAAGTGGGGGGTTGAAGATCGACTCAAGCATGGTGGTGGACATCCGTGCTAGTCAACAGCGGCATGGTCTAGTGGCGCTGCATTTTAATGTAGGGGAGCAGCAGAGCAAAGTGACTATAGATGTTCCCCCTGAACACCCCTTTTTCGTTTTCGGACAGGGCTGGTCATCCTGTAGCCCTGAGCGGACTGCCCAACTGTACGGTCTCACCTGCCACCACCTGCAAGTGGGCGACGTTTGCGTGTCCGTGACACTGCAGCAGCAAGCTGCGTCGCAGCAAAAACCTCCACAGCAAGTGCAGGCCCGGACTCCCACCAAAGTCAACTCCACGTCAGGAGCCCCACCTCAACCCATGGGCCCCCCTGCCCCCCAACACACCCCTCGGCCACAAAGCCAATTAAAAATTGAGCGCATCCACAGAGAGAAGGACCGGGACAAGGAGGAGCCCATGCAGGTCGGGGGTTTGCGACACACTGAAGTACCCTCAAGACCAAACAGGACTTCAGCAGATCACACTCGGAGCCAGAGCAACTACTGTTTGCACACTGAGGGTCAAGCTCCACCGGGAGCCGCAGTGGGATCTTCTTCTGTAGTAGCATCCCAGAGACGCTGGTCTGCCCCTGGCTTCCAAAGATACAGCATCAAGAACGAGGAGGGAGGGAGTTTAGCATCAGCTGCCACCTCTGGCTCCTCTCGGCTGTCATTTATCCCTCAAGAGATCAAGCTATCCATTGAGGGGCGCTCGAACGCCGGGAAGTAGCAGACGAAATAGATTGTCCATGGGAGCAAAGTGTCAGTAGGGCGAACAGATATGAAAGAGGGAGTGTGGTCGGAGGGAGAGAGAATGTAGTCTCAGAATGTTTGAGATTTTGCACATAATGGAAGATTCCGTCTGCCTCCCCCTTCTTCAGTTCTGGTCACGAGCAGAGGACTTTTGTGTCAGGTCATAGTCAGCAATCCCATTGATCTGCATGGGCAGCTTTATCCGAGTAAATCATGTACCAAAGCCTGCGTCGTCTGTGTGTTCCTGTGGGTGAACTATCATGTTTGGCAGGGATCACTTGTGTGAAGATATCTTGCAGTTCCTCGAGAAGATGTTTATTTCAGAAAGGCCAGGGATAAGAATGGGATACAGCCATAGAGTCTTGACAAGCCTTTACAATAATAATAAATATATATTTTAAAGAAGGACATAAGAGGATAGATTGTTCAACAACCCAAAAGACAGGCTCTTTCTCTCTAAATGTTGACTGCTTCCATTGTTGCGCCGCCAGGCATTTATTGGCTAAGACCTTAAAACTTGGACCGTTTTTAATGCGTCTCTCTCTAGAGGTGTTTTTGTCCTCACTTTCCTACCCTCTCCTCCACTCCCAGACTCTTCTCAGGGTGCTTCTACTGAGGAGACTATCCTAGTCTGGAGTTTGAGAATGGTTGTCCAGTGTCGTCACATCAATCAATTGATCCAACAGTTTTTCTACAATCAGGAACCTTTTCCAAATGAAGTCTAGCACTCATCTTAACAGTTGCTTTAACAACTCCTAAGAGGTTGTTAGCGGTGTTTCTGAATCTGCATTCCAGTCGTGATCTCTCCTCCTCGACCCATTGGAGTTATCATTTCCCAGTAAGGCCGGCCTACGAAAACTGCCTCTAAATAGTACCTCATGGTTGGAAGCATCATAACTTTATTTTTATTTAATTCTACATTGTTGTGCCCTTTTCCTGGAGACAACATGTCAGCCAAAATCAGCCCTGCTTGCGAACCTGAGACCAAATGCAGAACAGGTTCTAGCTGTTTGCGAACGGCCTGGTCCTGTGGAAACGGATTATTGCTCTGAAGCATGCAGGTTTAAATTAAGTCGTCCCGTGGAAGCGTTTAGCACACACAAGTGTCAAGTCACTGCTGTTGGGTGTGGACTGACCTGCTCCGTTATCAAAATCAAAGCAATAGTTGTGTCAGAACACATTTTTCTTGTTTTCTTGTTGTTGTTTTTTTTTATCCCGTGTAAGACCGATTACTCCTTGTATTTAAGGTTTTCTATGTGCAGAGACCTTTTTATCCTTATCCTGCACTTCTCTTGATTTTCTAAGATGATGCAGTTTTACATTGTGATAATCCGTATTCTAACAGTTACTACAGGAGTTCATTTGAAGTATGCGACTACCCATAAAACAACACCTCTTTCTTTTAGGTAGTTTTTCTTGCTGACCAGTAGTATCTTCAGAGATGACTAATATGAAATCACACATTGAAATGGGGCTTTTCTAAAACACCCACTGATAAGGAAGTTTAGGATCTGCTTTGTTCTTTATAGAAGGCTCTTAGCCCCTTACATTGTGTCCTAACCTGGTATGAAACGATAAGACAAGCGATAAAAGTCATGCTTGAGTTGCTGTTTGTTGCATCTGCAAAAAGCACTAAGCAACAGGACTCTTTGTCTTTCACTTTTGTCTGTTTTTATTGTTAAGTATAGTTTTGTGCTCGGTAGCTCTTCCAACTGTTAAAACCTTGTTGGTTCAAATTCAATCCATAGGTTTTGACAGGCTGTGATTTTATCGCAGGCATGTTTGGATGGTCAAATTCACTGGAAACTTGTCACGTCACACCTGGTTAGGACTGGTGATGAACTGAAAACTTATCTTGAAACAGCTCTTCTCTGGAAAAATCTGTGCTGAGGTTTTTATGGTTTCTTCTTTTTGTTTGTAATTGGTGAACTCTTGTACAGTATTGCGTTCTATCTCTCTTCTTGGCAATATTACCCACGAGTGATTTTTAGAACTTGTACTGCAGGTCTTGTATTGCACAGATAAGTTCACGTTCGATTCACTTTGACTCTTAAATGGGAATCAGATATGCGTTTAAATTTTTTTTTTTTTTTTTATAATGAAGGTAAAAAATGTTTGTGTTGTTTTGAAGTATTCGGTTTTGTTGGTTGTTTTTGGCTCATGAGAAACTGACAGGCAATGTTGACACTGTTTACACATTAGCCAGGAGAAAATGCTGTAGTTGCACATTTTATAGTTACTGAACATTTTCAGATGGATGAAATCATGACTTAAGTGCAATTAGACCAAATATAAACATTAGGAAGCTCATGTTTTATTTCAAAACAGCATTCCAGAGAGAGCCTGACATTCCCATTTTTGTTGTTGTTGTTTTTTTTCTCTCTTTTTCTTCCTTGTCAAATGCGAATTTTAATTTCCATTTAGGCCCAAGTTCTTTTATGAGACCTTTGATATTTCTCTGCATTGTTGGCTGGCTCTTGGCATTGCTGGGCTGTCTGTGTTTGGACCAGGGTTAAACTGTTTTGGCCTCTTGCTATCACTCAAGGCTTTAAGAGAAGGGTTTTTTTTATTTAGGAAATAAATAATATATTTTTTTATATAAATGTAGCGCTAGCATTAGACAGGTTTGATTTCGACTTCCTTCAAACTGCATCAACCTCAACAATACCACATTTCTGTGAACTTCTTAAACCTCTAATGTTAAAGAAGAAATTCGGTATAGGTATAAAACAAGGGTAGTCGCATGAAATCACAGGACTCATGACTAAGGCTGTCACTAACCATTATGATTATTCTGATGATTAATCGAGTATTCGTTTTTTTTGTCTTTTTTTATATAAAAATGTAGCGAACAATAGAGTTCAAAATGACTTAAAACACGTATAATAGCAATGAGGCAATAATAATTTGTTAAAATATCTAAAGCAAATAATCATTCTTATTTTATTGTACAAAACAGTTAAAGCACATCATGTAATGAAACGATGTAATCATAACTTGTGTACATTATGTATTATCACATTCCTACAGAGGGTGCCAATGCCCTGATGATTGTTTTTACACTTCACAGCACAATCTAATCCTTCTTTAATATTTATAAAAACATAGTGCCTAATCAGGTGGTACAAGTTGTAGCTCTTAGAAAACTTCATAAGTTGTCATTACAAGTTCAAAGAGGATGCTTTTTACAAGTTGGTATCTCTTAAGCACATACGGCATGAACGCACCTATTGACCTAACAACATTTAATTAAATTGTCCAGTTAATCTTTTATTTTTGGTCACTTTAAGATATAAATGCTCCCGCCACTATCATTTCTTGAACAAGAACATGTGGACATCAAAACATGCAAACTCAGAGTGAGGGTTTAAGCTTTTATTTTCAAGTAATTATAAACATTTAGTATACAGAAAGATAATAATGTATTCTCCTGTGCTGGAGGTTTACAAATGATTTACCTTATAAATCTGATAGAATGGTGCACACTATTCCCAGTTGAACGTCATAAGCAACTCAGACTCACAGCATGTGCAAAGATGGAGGTTGAGCGGGTCTGCCCAAGTACCCTACATGAATATAAATAAAGCGCATATTAAACCCGCAGCACATATTTATTAAACTGAATCACAGCCTTTGTGAATTCACAATAGCAGTATGCTCTATTTTGATGTTTAAATGGTTTTAATATTTTGTAAAGCCTTCAAAAATGGTCTAATAATGGATGTATAATGGATTCTCATCCGTGGAATGCGCCACTTCTGTGGGTTAATCGACACGGGCAAAATGCAATCAAGGTTTTTTTTTTTTTTGTATAATCGAGTATTCAAATTTAATCAAGAAATTGTGACAGCCCTACTCATGACTAATTATGAGGGTGCACTTAGTGGGCCCCATAACCTCTTGTTCTCCATTGACGACGGTCCTTGTATAAGCCCATCCGGCATATCCCAACAAGTCCAATATAAACGAAACGAAGAAATGGCAATGTGTGTATTAGGCATTAAACAGTATTTGGTTTTGATCATCTTAAATTGGTCCAAATCCATTTGTTGTTTGTATTTATGAAGCATTTCACAAGCATCATCTGTTGTATTTCTTCGCTTCATATTTTTGTTTGAAGACATCCTGTTCCTTCTTAAAAGGAGTCCCACTTTCACGCTATTTATAATCTGGTCCAAATCTAGTTCATGTTATTTCTTCCTTCCTGTCTCCATTGTCCTAGAACGTTTTGTGACGCTTGGACCCCTCTAAGTTCACAGAGGACACATACTTCATCTTTAACCTGGTGTGAACTGTCCAAAAGGGTCACAGTTGTCATCTAAAATCTTGCAAATACAAATCGAATATCTTCCCTACCAGGAAAAAAAATGGCTTAAACCGACTCGATTTGGTTTTCTGTGCTCAATCCAGTTGGTCATCCAGCTGGCTTAAGATATTATGCTGTTTCTACACCGACAGCTTTGTTATTCAAAATGAAGATCTGTTCCATTATTTTAAGTATTAGATTTGACATAAAGCAATACTCAAAACCGCAGAACGATACAGCTTTAGCATGAGCTATGCAGTAGAGACTCAGTCAGCCCCCCATGCGGCTTCAATACTCAAATCTCACCAGTTCGTCTGTGGTCTGTTCGCAGAAGTCAGCTGCACGTTCAATATCGTGCATTCTGCGTTGTTGTTTTTTTCCTAGTAACCCACAGGCTCTGTGACCTTTATGGTGGTGATTAGTTATCGCACTACCAAGTCAGGTAACCCGAAGAATATATGGTGTCGCTTGTTTGGTGCTGTATGTTTTTTGTTTGTCAGCAATGTTGCACTGTTCTGTCTTCTCAAATGCACTGCCTTACCAGCCGTCTCTCGTCGAGATGAAATTTGCAACCTTCGAGGCGGAGATGGAGTGAGTTATGCTTTCATTAAGAACTGAGCTACTATCCTGTGCACTGTGCAAGGAGAGTTGACGCTATGTTTGTGCCTTCCCAATGTCTTAACTTTACTCTGGTCTGTCTTATTAAGCTTTGTTCTCTGGGAGATTTGTGTGTTTCCATTTTGCTCTTAATGTCTTGTAAACCCTACTGTGCTGTTGAGGTTCATTTCGATCGTATCTCAACGTAAACCATTCAGCATGAAACTTCATGGCATCCTAAAAACTATATTAGAGAAATTACAGTGTAAAATTTGTGATGGAGTGCTGCAGTGATTACTTGTATCGTGAAAGTTTGAATCCCATTGGTTCCCTCGACAAAAACCCAACCTCTGTAGTCATTTTGCCCATTTAGCCATTTCTATGCAACCACCTTTTTCAAAACAAGCAAAAGCTTAAAAAACAATGATGTATTGTATCGTAAAATAAAAAGTGAACATTTCTTGAGCTTACATTGAGGACCACAGACCTAATTTCCGGTGGGGAGTGTTAAAAACGTGACTCTCAAATTGTTATCATTCAGGGTCAGTTTATAGTTTTATCTTTATTTGTAACAGCACAGAAGGGTTAACACAAGCTTCATTCCTATAGTTAGTACATGTCCGTGTACGGATGTGTGAAAATTAATCAAAACATGTCCTTACCTCACATTTGCATACGTCAAGTACAGCGTCCCCATTTAAAGCCTTTAATGTCCCTGTAATGATTAGGGCATCAGCACACTAGATAAATGTAAGGGTTCATGGTTCGAAAGCATTTTGAATGTGAAAAGAGTAAGATAAGTTGAAGTACTGTATACAGGGAATTTATTTTCCAAAAGTGGTTCAGATTCCGGTTTTGGTTGCATGGCAGACACTTGCGTCTTTACTCTTTCATTGATGGTATTTCTAGAGTATATCTGGTGTGTAGATGCCTTATACTTTTTTGCATTTAGGGAATCCCATGTAGTTCTTCCATAGAGCCTAAACTAATCATGTAACATAGATGTTTGTCACTTTGATGCAATGAACTGTTCTGCACTTATTTCCCCTCACCTGTAGTGTTACGATAAATGTTTCACTGTCATATTGAATCATTCGACACCACGTAAAACAATCATCCAACTTTTGTATGCTTGTACAGATATGAAGATAAGCTTTGTATAGTATTAGCTTGTCAATAACGCCTTAAGATATGCACCGTTCGTAAACAAAAGTGACTCCCCGCAGAGACAAATGGAGACAGTCTCATTCGTTTCTAGTTGTATTGACCGTGGACTCCTCTGTAGAAGTGGCTCGGGTTGCTCACTGACAACAATTAGTGACGTTGCACTTACTGATTGTAAGACGATATTTTGGGACTAGCTCATCATGTTTATCTTTGTTGAACAAAATGTAAGCTTAACATACTTTCTAAATCTTTAATGTTTTATTTTTGTTTTGCTCTTGTTAGGAGGACAGAAGTGAAGACTGATGCTTTGCACTGTTAACATCCCTGATTCCTTCACTTCCTCAGTGCTTTGTAGAGAAAGCGTGTGATGTTTGAATCTCACAAAACCCAGTGTTGGGAAGGTTACTTTTGAAATGTAATAGGATGCCCTGTTTAAAATGAAATTTGTGTGACTATATCAGTACGTTTGTAATATAACCGATTACATTTGATTACTTTTCTAATGAATGTTTTCAACTGTTGATCAACACAGGCAGCAGTGTGGAATGATGTAATTGGCAGATTACAAACGTGAGAACCAATCAAAAGCATCAGAATAGCATTGCTTTATTAAACAGCCTTTAAATGGCAGGAGGCATCGTGCACATCCAAAACAGACAACGCAACAAATTAATATTATTCAACATATCCTAGCTTTTTACAGAAAATATTCCCCCTTTGTAATCATTAACATTTTCATAAGTAACTTTTTTTTCCCAGTTACCGTAATGGTTTACGGTTACATTTATTTTGTAATTAAATCGCTTAACACTGTTACATGTACATAGTAACCCCCCAACACTGACAAAACCATATTTTGCCCCAAAATCAAATGGTGGAAAATCTAATACTGTTAAGAGAGAGAGAGAGAGAGGGAAAAATATTTTTTAATTTTGTATTTGAAATATTACGAATATTTTTTTTTTCCTCAGTGGGCATTGCTATTGAGATAAAATGAATTTTTTTTTTTCTTTTTTTTTTTTTATATATATAAAAAAAACCTACCAGCTCTTTATCATTGGAACTTGCGCTTTTCTCATTGAAGTGGTTTGAGGAAGTGAGTGAAAGCTAAATTTATTGGAGTCTGTGTTAGAAGATGGTGTGTATAAAGTGAGAATCTCAGCAGTTACTGATGTAGTTGAGGCTGAAAGTAGATTTAGTCTCCCTGTTGACTGTCGATGTGAATGGAAAGCTTTTGGCGCTAACATCTCATAGTTTGTGAAGTGTGAGAACAACTGAACCCAGTTGAGGATAACCGTCTGGGTTATGGATGAGTGCGCGGTTCTGTGTATTGATAACATTTCAGTGCGTTATAGTGGAATCGTTGCTTCAGATTGTTTTCTTGTTTGTTTTGGAAGGCTTTATGAAGCTAACACATGGTGGTTTTGTGTAAATCCCAGACAGAATTTGGTGGCACGGCAGGCCAGAGTCAGTAAAGTGGGCTGAAATCAGGTTTCTAACGGTTTCAAGGTTTTAAAGGAATCATTATATACTCTCAAATTTGTCATTGTACTTCTTGGCACTAAGTGACACTGCTTTTTATGTGATGTGTGACCGGTTTTAAAAGAGATGGCATCTTTGTTTAATGGATAAAATCTGCGAAATATATGCAATGATGTAAGTGTAATATTCAATCCTCAAGTATAATCCAGGTTGTATAAACTTTGTAGTACATCTTAATATCGTATGGCCGTACCAATATGTATTAATTCTTCTCGGAAGCCTTAGAGTCGTCTACCCAAAGTGCTCCCTTAGACTACCCTACACCTACCTGAACTTTATAAAGCATTAATAACTATATTTTGTTGCGTTTTATTTGTACCCTTTTTTGAATAAAATAGATTTGTACTGTATATTTGTACCTCTCTGTAAACTACTTAAGGCTGTTTTGTTTTTCTCTGTTTTTTGTTTTCCTGTTTTAATTCTATGTAAGGACACAAAGATATTGTATTTTTATTGTTACAGCTAACTTCTTGGAAACATTGCATTTATAATGTTTAAGTAAACACAATATAATATATATATCTATATAATATTAACATGCTGGCTTGATGTTTTTTTTTTTTTTTTTTAATATGCATTCCACTTCAATTAGTAATTGTAATAAATTCTAAATAGAGTTGTAAAAGTGCATCAAAGCACCTGAAGTATTAAATGCATAGATTATTAATAGTTTGATTACAAAAATACCGATGTATTATGCATTAACTTTTTTTAATCTGAAATACAAACAGTGAGTCTGTGAATGTTTAACTTTGTGTATTGCTCTTTTTTTATATATATTCCACAAAGGGGTGAATTATTTTTTGTTTTCAGCATTCTTTTGAAAATAATTAAGATGATTGAATCAAAATGTTTTGTGACCAAATTCAAGTACAATGCATCTTGAAAGTCTGAGACCATTCCTGAAAATGCTAGATTTTTCCATTACAAATGATATCAGCATGACAATTTCAATGTGGTCACTTTAAATCTCACTTTACAGGGGTATATTCTTTTTCAAGAGAGAAAGACAGAAAAACAGACTCGTAGCAGAGAAATCAATGTTTATTCCACATTCTGTTCCTGCTTTTCATGATGTTTTAGCCAATAATGGAGCATGGCTTTCCGAACAGGACCATTTGGCGTTGTGATCAGTGTTATTCTTGTCACTCTCATTAAATTTCATTCATTTTGGCCTTTTAGAAGTGTAAACACATTATCATGAAAATATCTAGATAGACTTACAAAAAGGCAAGTCATTACTGAACTCCAATCCTTAATGAAAAGCTTGTATAATTTCATGTATTTTATAACGTGCAAGTTCCATTGCCGGGGTTTACTGACTTATATGCAGTGTAAACGAAAATGGTTGTTTTATACACAACATGTCACATGGCAATGCATACCACTAAAATACATGTTTAGGAATAATGAAGACTAAATAGGGTTAATGTTTGAAAATACCCTTTTATAATTTGTTTTCTTTTTTTCTGTTAAATAGACAATACATCCTGCCAACATCTTGTCCTTGACTACAGCAAATCATTTGATTTTCTCATTGCATAAGGATGGGTTTCCACAACTTTAATGCTACTGAGTGGAAAAACTCAGTGCTTTATAATGATTTTCAGGGAATTAATCATTACATTGTTCTTCCTGAATGTGCATATGCCAACATCAAATCGATCTTTATCAAGGGTGCAACTGAAAACAAAGCTTAAGGATGGATCTCATGGTGAGGTTACGGAGTTGAGGACCAATGGCTTGACTCTCGAGAGTTGCCTGAGGTTTGTGATCTGGAGCATTTGAGTCCATTTACTTTCATATCAACTGCATAGTAGTAATACAAAGTTTCTTGAGTACAGTACAGCTCTCAATTGCATAGTGATGTTTCATCACATGTACATTAAATCCTTTTTTTTCTTAAGGAGTCCATCATTGATACTTCAGAACAGCATAAACATGGGACCATTATCCAGTTGAAGGCAACTGTGCGGGAAAGCTCAGCTGCTTCACTTTGAGTACTAGAGGTATCTCTAAAGAAGGTAATGACAACATTGTGAATTTAAAACACTGAAATGTGCGTCATTGAGGAATAAATAAATAACAGATATTGGAATGAAAGTTAGACATATCATACACAAAATCTACCCTGTTTTCAAGAGGTACTTAGAGATGTACAGTGGTCCGTTTTAACATGACTGACCCTTCCACCCAATTTAAACGCTGAGAAGTGAGTAAAGTTTCAAGGTTACTTGTGTAATGTACTCCCAACTTTGAATTAACAAATTAAATAAAAAAATGAATTAACATTAATTTTAATTTAAAGTGTTTTGTGGTCTGTCTTTATGTATGTAAGCATTTGGCTTGCAATCGGTCGGCTCATTGGATTATTAGCTAAAAGAAGCATTTATTTCTATAAAATAAGAACCAAAAGGCCTTCTGTAAAATATATAGAATGGTGGCTCAAGCCAAAATCTGCGAAAAGGGCATTAAAGGCAGGGTAGGTAATACATGTAAAAACAACTTTCTTCCAAATTTGTTTAAACTTTCTATATATATCAATGCATAATTAAAATGTAAGTACTCTGATAAAAAAAAAGAGTATAAAAATCGAGTGACTCTAGACCGTTTAATCTGTATTAAACACAGCTCATTGTTTCCATTTCGGGACGAAACATAGATTGGCTTAGGCGACTGTCACTCTCTCGCAACCATGGCAACCACCCTTTTGCCACACATGACCTGTTCACTTGCGCGTGCACGTTTGATTTGAGGAATTCAAGAGGCACGGATCCTAGGAATACCAAAACAATGGCAGAGAAACAGCAAGCAAAATTCACAGTACCAGCCTATGCAGTTAGTGAAGGCAAACCAGGCCAAAAAAGGAAGACAGTAACAGTACAAGAAAAGGCAATGAACAAAAAGTCTTTGGATAAACAAAGAAATAAAACGCGAGTTAATGTCGGCGTGACTTTCTAGCGATGGCGAGAACTGAGGGAACTCAAGGGCCTGAAAAGTGACTCCTTGATGGCTTTATATCTGCTGGACAGGTAAATCTTTCTTTTTGTATTTTGATCATATATATTTTTTTCATGAAGCATGTGTCATTAGCACACGTAGCTGCGTAATATAGCTAACATAACATTACTTAGCGAGCCGTAGTAGAGGCTTTGGAAGGAGCCCAGAAGGGAGGGGGTGGAGTGAATGGAAATAATGAGCTGTCTTTAAAACAGTCGTGAGAGGTCTACAGTCACTCGATTTTTATACTTTCTTTTTCAGAGTACTTACATTTTAATTATGTATTGATATATAAATAAAGTTGAAACTAATTTGGAAAAAAAGTTTTTTATACATTTTTTTTTTTTTTACCTACCCTGCCTTTAAATGAGCCCCTCTAATTAGGCCTGTTGCATTAATCAATATATTGACTTATTGTGCAATATATGTACATGACCTCAAAAATTTCTGGTGATGCACTATATCACCCATTATATTCACTTAAAAATTTATGTCACCATGTTTTGTAGATTCCACTTGCACCTGTGTCTTTTTCAGCTTCTCGTACATAACGTAGTCATGAGGTGCTAGTTCGAATTTAAAACATGCTTTTACCAACAACAACAACAAGAAAAAATAGTTTAATCTGCAGATTTGGTCTTGTTTAGGGATCTGTGCCTTTGTGCATACAGACATCTGATTGCTAAGTAGTGATTATGTTTTTCAGCATTAGTGTGCACCCTTTATTTACAGAGAAAAGAAGGTCCGGGAAGGAAAAATCTCCATACAAGTTTGTTGTTCATTTGTCTTTTTTTTTACTACTTGTTACTTTGCATTTTTTTGTAAAAAAAATTGTTTCCACTGTCCAAATATTCTCAAAAAAATTTAAGTTTGTTGTCATTAGGAAGTGTGTAGGGATTCTTGCATTTTATGCTGTAACATTATGATTTTATATTTAGTGGCATAAAATGGTCTTTAAAATTACAATAATATTGATTATCGCAATTATTTCTGGGGCAATATATCGCACAACAAAAAGTTATCGTGACAGGCGTACCTCTAATGAAATTTGCTGGTCTGCTTTTATTTTACTCTTGAAGTGGTCAACCCAAAAAGTTTAAGAACCACTACCATAAACACTTATTCTGCACTGCTTATGCATTGTTTGTTGGGCGTTCTAACATGTCAACTTCTGAACTTGTTTGTTTTTTGGTGGGAGTACCTGTTTGGTGAATGATGGAAGACAGGGGGCAGCGTTTGCGATGCAAGTGTTACGTTTGCATCTGCCTTTGCAATAATGACACACTTCACCTTTAAATAATTGTGAAATGTGTGAATGTGTCTTTACCTTGTCATTTAATTTTTCACATACATATGCAGTATCATCACTGCTTCATATAGGAGGGATTTCTCTCTGGAAGTGTTCGTCCTGATTGTTTCATGGTACATGCATTCGCTAAACCTTTACATCATTGCACATCTCATAGAAATAGCACACAAATTCATTTAAATCATTAAATATAAAACCAAAGCACAACTTTCCAGTGACAAAGGCAACAATTTGAATGTGTACACTATGCATGTTGCCATAGAGATCGAGCACACACTAAGTGCCTCACCATTAACAACAAGCATTCCCAGGACCAGTGCGGGTTCGCACTGGTTTAAAGAGGTAACATACACATTATACAGTACAGTGACAGCAGCGGAGGGCAGAGACTGATTGGTTAGTTGAGACGTCATGGAGTTGCGTAATATCCATAATCGACATTTTGGCTCAGGTAAGGAGTTTGCAGTCTGAACAAGAGAAAAAATAATAATAATAATGAGGAAGTCTCCTGCTCATCTGTGTTTTCAGGTCGTGAGGATGCCGTTGATCCACACCATCCCTGAGTTCCTAGACAAATATCAACCCGTGTAGCATTGTGATAAGGTATAAAGCCTTTCGGAGGTTGGAGAAGTGTGTCTGAATGTGCTTTGAAACAGATACTTTTAGTATTTAAAAGTACATCCGCACCTTTCTCTTTAAAAAAAGACAAAGTAGCCAAGAGGCCTTGTCCCAAATGGCACCCTCATCCCTTGAAGTACCTCTTGAAGTCCAAAACTTAAGAGATATAAAGCCGCATAGACTCTTGGGTAGCAGTCAGTTTCCAAAGTCTGCTCCAGGCTCAACTAAAGGGCGAGGAACACATTGGCTGCAAAGGTGCCATCCTTGTATATCGTGACACGTAGGATATCTTATGATCTTGTGAACAAAAGACTGCATAAGCAAAAACCAAGAGACCGCAAGCCCACATAGATTTCAGCATTTGGGTCAGTGGGATTCAAACAGCATTTAAATAAGGTGTTGTCGTTTCGGTGAACATGTAGAGCAATGATTATACCAGGGGTGTCCAATCCTGCTCTAGGACGGTCACCATCATGGAGAGTTTAGCTCCAATCTGCTCCAACACACCTGCTGGGGGGTTTCAAGTAACCCTGAATACATTGATTAGATGGTTCAGGGGTGAACTCTGGAGGATGAACCCTCCAGGAGCAGGGTTGGACACCCCTGGACTAGAGTATGTGTTGGCATAGGGAACAGTGCATCAGTGTGTGGACCTGCACGGCCCCCTGTGGTTTCTGTTGAGGCCACAGGTGTGTCTAAGCCATGCAAGGATCCAATGGTGAGGTAGTTGCTTCTGTGAGTATGAGCTAGTAGTGACCCAATCTGGGGTCCTGGGAGGTGAGCCATAATTGCAGGTAAAAAACTCCAACCTTTTAGACTGGCAAATTCAAAGAGAAGGCTGAGTGCGGAGTGTGGCTAAACATCTCACTCCTGTCACTGTAGGTCCGTGTCCAAACAGAGAACCTCCTTGTGGAAGGATCTCACTGCTCTGAAGAAAGATGGCTAAAAGTCTGAGCCTTGAAAACAAAATAGACAAGTCTCCTAAAACATGCTTACAGAGAGGGTAACATTTTTTCCCTTCTGTGAATGTCGGAATTTCTTATACAAGTTCAGTTAATTATGTAAATCAGTTTATGTTACAGAAATCCATAAAGGGTTGTTCACATTGACAGCAATTAAATAATTGGAGATTGACAAGTTGATATGCTGTTGGTTCCTAGTAGGTGTTCCTACTTGACTGTTTGTGTTGGTTCCTAGTAGGTGTTCCTACTTGACTGTTTGTGATTGTAAGGGACTCTGGTGTTGCAGGCTCCTCTTTCCTCTGTAGGGATGAAGCCCCCTAGAGAGATTTTCAAATATGTCATTGTAGCCTACTAAACATTGCCAAGCTCTAGTTTTCAGAAAGTTTGTCTTCTTACTGATGACTACTCTAATCAGTTACCGTTAGGTATGCAATTGCCTGCCTTGTCTATCCTGTAGAACCACTTTTGTACTCAACTGCAATATCCAAGTTTAACAGGCAGCATAACATCTGAACTTTGCTGTCCACTCACCCATTGGTAGTCTCCATGTGTGTAGCGGCCTATCTGCATAAAGCTGAACTCTGATCAACATTGTTGCATTGCAACTCATGGTCTATCATGTTGCTTCAAATCTCTCTTTGAAAATAAAAGACATCTGGTGCCTACATCACTGCAAATCGCTGTCAGGGTGACCACCTCCTTCTCATCAACGTTATGTTCAAGATCGTTATTCTTTAAGAATGGCAAATTCTTCTTGAATGTTGAGCTGAGAGGTGTTTGGAGCTGTGCTTGTTAGGGAAGCTTCATAAACAGTCCATTGTCCATGGAAGGGACGGACATGGGAAAGGAAAACTGGAATAGACTCATATCAGCAGTGAGCGCAGCCATTGCAGCAGGGTCATGCTCGATCTGGTTTCTCAGGGATGGGTCGATCTTCTCCAAGCGTCGCTTTAGCCTCTTGGCCTCCCTCTCACGGATAAGCCGTGCCTGCCTCTTCTCAGGCGTCTCGTTGGCCCGCTTGAGTCGCATGGCTTCCCGGTCTCGCTGCAGACGACGTGCCCGTTGATCGTCAGTCTCCTGCATCCTTTGCAGCCGCTTTGCCTCACGGTCTCGTAAGCGGCGCATCTCCCGCTCCTCTGGTGACTCACATGCTCGCTTGGACTTCTTGGCCGTTCGCTCACGTTCAAGCCGCTGCATCCGCACCTCTACAGGTTCTTTCTTCCTACGGATTGCCCATTTCCGCATGGACGGCGACTGGGCATCCACAATTTGCTGGTAGGCTACACAGCTGTTGCAGACCAACAAAACCCCAGCTGGGTACACAGGCATAGGGTTCATGAGGTCTGGAAAAGGTGGAAGTCCTGTGTTTTGAGTACTGAGGCTGTCAGAGAGTGGGGGAAGAGGAGGTGCAGAAGAGAGAAGACCATCTGGCAATGAGGTCAGTCCAGGACCAGGACTTGTGTTTGGGTTAGACATAGTGCTTCTGGGTAAAGAATCGGACATGGCACAGGCCTCACCCTCACTGTTGATCTCTATACTACTTGTGTCAAGGAACTCCTTCAACTTTTCCCTAGAATTTCAAACCAGTAAACAGTTAAAGCAGTTAGAAACAACAATAAATCACATTATCCTAGTAAAATCATGTCTTGAGGAAAGAGCTTACCTGTTGAAGTTGTTGGTGTCTGTGAAGCGAGCCCCACATACGGCACAGTTGGACAATCGGTCCTCTGAATGGATGAGAAGATGTCGACCAAGAGAGCCTGGAGAACTAAGTGCTCTTCCGCAAACAGGACAGACATAACTCTTACTGCCACCAACAGCTGTGTGCTGTACATAGACAATAAGACACAAAGAGATTTCATACATAAATTCTTCTTAAATAAAGAGACTTAAAGGAACTAGTGTTAATTTCGTCAGACGAGACGAGACGAAATATGTTCGTCAACAACCTTTTTTTTCATGACCAAGACAAGACGATGACAAACTGCACCACTGTCCAAAAACGCTGACTAAGAATAAATTAACATGCATTATTGTTGACGAAAAAAGACGAGACGAAAATGTTTTGCATAAAATAAAAACTAAGATAAAATCTCTCTTCATTTTCGTCTACAATCGTCTCTGCTTTTTCATCAACTGTTACGCCTTTAAAAATTCAGAACGAGTTTGCGGCTTCCCGCTGTTGCTCAAGTTACAGGTCTCACCCCTGTTTCACACCGCAAGCGTGAGCGGCGCGCGAGCAGCGCGTATTTTTTTCGGCGTCCATGTTAATCAATGAGTGCATTCACACCGGGACCAGGAGCAGCGCGTGAGCGTCAAGCAGGAGCGTCGCGTGAACAGCAGTGAAGCGGGGGTTTCGGCGTCCGGTCTATTTTTGCTGTGCTGCTCACACTCAATTAAAGTGAAAGCAAACTTTTGATGGAAAAATAAATATGATTTTACACAAAATTGTTCAAAATGCACAGAATAAGCATGTCAAGAGTTTTAACAACAACGACAATGTCTAGTGTTTTAACAATTATGCCAGAAAATAAAATTAAGTATAACAAATGTATTTACCCATTTAAACTTTTTAATTAATCGTTTTGGGTGAAAGTATGGTGTATTGTTATAAAAACAAATGTTGAAAGAATTATACACATTGTTTGAAATGGTTATATTTTCTGCCGAACACGCTTTGCAGCCGCTGCTGTGACGCTGTACTTATACGCTTCCAGTGACAGTGACGGTGTAGTTGCGCGGACGCGCTGCTCGCGCACCGCTCACGCTTGCGGTGTGAAACAGGGGTCATACTGGCTGCAACACAAAACTGCTGAACGCACAACACCCAAAGTGAACACGAGTGATGAGCGAGCGACGACGACATGCTAGGTCGAAGGAAGAGGCTCGATATTTGGTCGCATTTTAAGTACAATCATCTTTTGAATTGTGTTGGTTAAAATAAAATACTCTTCAGAACAGGTTAATCATTTGTGAATGTGTCTCCTAAATCAGAAATTGAAAACCAGACACGTTTAACATTTGCATTCAACAAGGGTATTTTATCAGGTAATTATGACATTCAACCAATGTTTGAGATATGTGAAACTTTTTTTACTGAAATGTTTATAAGTAATAATCTCAGTAATAATGTTATTTAAAAAAAAAAAGACTAAATTTTTTTCTTACTAAAACTAGACTAAAATATATTGTTCTTTTTGACTAAAACTAGACTAAAATTAAAAGACTTTGTCGACTAAAACTTGACTAAGATATCTTGAGTTTTCTTTTGTCTAAAACTAGACTAAAATGACAAGACGTTTAGTCGACTAAAACTTGACTAACAAAAAAAGATATGTGAATGACTAAATATGACTAAAACTAACAAGGACATTTGGCACAAGACTGAGACTAAGACTAAATTAAAAATAGGTGACGAAATTAACACTAAAAGGAACATTCCAAAAATGAACATTGTCATGATTCACTCAACCTTTTGTTGTTCCGAACCCATTCGACTTTCTATCTTCTAGACAATTTTAAATAATGCACTGGTCATTGTTTCCAAGCAACTATGACAGGGACTAGAGATTTCAAGTTTCAAAAAGCATGCAAAAACGGACTTATCATTTGAGGCAGTCGCCATTTAATGTAAATAATTTGAAAAGAAATAACGGAGCCAGACTGCAAATTTTGGAGATACGCTGACATATTTCACAGAAATTCATGAAGTGTACGATTGACGCAGACCAATTTTTTCACTTCAGATTTTTTATTTCCATCCAGTCCAAGGATACAAAACACGTTTTAAACTATTTTCATTTGTCACTCGTGTGTGAGTTTGTTGTGTCAGTTAGTGTTTGATCCCCATTTGTTGAGTGTATGATGCCCAGTCTTTTTCTGTAACAGTTTACAAAGTCAGCAAGTATATGATGCCTATTGTTTTAGTCATGTTGTGTATTCCGGCCTTTAGGGGTGCTCTACAATCTGGACATAACTGATCTGATCACAAAGTGTTTTGGACCCCAGTACACATGTACAGTATTTAGCACTGTCCACTTGTTATTGGATCAGCCAAGATAGAAAGAGTCTAAGGTCTAAAAAGAGTCTAAAGATACAATAGGCTTATGTAGTGGTGTCCTCACCTGGTAGACGTGAGCGATGAGCTGATCTGGGCTATTGAACTCCAGGGAACAAAGAGGACATACAAAACTGCTCCCCTGGTCTGTCCCCTCCTCATTCTCCTAACAGACACAATGCAACAACAAACAGTTACAATGATAGCCAAGTTTAGAGTAACAAGACTTACAGTCTGAAATGTAGGGTAATATTTTATATATATATATATATATATATATATATATATATATATATATATATATATATATATATATATATATATATATATGTATATATATGTATATATATGTATATATATATATATGTATATATAGTATGATTGCACACAAGTGACTATTCCCTGAAACTGCTAATGACTGTAGCTGTGGTGCAGCACTGGAGAAGTGTGGCAGAAAAATGGATACATAAGCCATGTGACTCATTCCAACTGTTAACTGTCAACTGGGTTGCTATAGAGCCATGAGTCACCCTGCAAAAATATCTATCAACACTTAAAGATGCCAGCATCGGTGAGGTGGGATCACAAAGACTTTTGTCATGCTTTTCTACTCAGAATTGAATGAAGTCACACAGACTTGTACATAAAATTACAATCGGCACCCTTTAAAAGTTCTACATACTTATTAATTTATTCAGTTAATTGTAAAGTGTGAATATCATAAGTAAATGTCTAGCTAATGTTTGCCTGCAAAAAATAAAAAAATGAATAGAATCAAAAAAAAAAAAAAAAAAAAAAAAAAAAATATATATATATATATATATATATATATATATATATATACATACAGGTGCTGGTCATATAATTAGAATATCATCAAAAAGTTTATTTCACTAATTCCATTCAAAAAGTTAAACTTGTATATTATATTCATTCATTACACACAGACTGATATATTTCAAATGTTTATTTCTTTTAATTTTGGTGAATATAACTGACAACTAAGGAAAATCCCAAATTCAGTATCTCAGAAAATAAGAATATAACTTAAGACCAAAACAAAGAAAGGATTTTTTGAAATCTTGGCCAACTAAAAAGTATGAACATAAAGTATGAGCATGTACAGCACTCGATTATTAGTTTGGGCTCCTTTTGCCTGAATTACTGCAGCAATGCGGCGTGGCATGAGTCGATCAGTCTGTGGCACTGCTCAGGTGTTATGAGAGCCCAGGTTGCTCTGATAGTGGCCTTCAGCTCTTCTGCATTCTTGGGTCTGGCATATTGCATCTTCCTCTTCACAATACCCCATAGATTTTCTATGGGGTTAAGGTATGGCGAGTTTGCTGGCCAATTAAGAACAGGGATACCATGGTCCTTAAACCAGGTACTGGTAGCTTTGGCACTGTGTGCAGGTGCCAAGTCCTGTTGGAAAATGAAATCTGCATCTCCATAAAGTTGGTCAGCAGCAGGAAGCATGAAGTGCTCTAAAACTTCCTGATATATGGCTGTGTTGACCTTGGACCTCAGAAAACACAGTGGACCAACACCAGCAGATGACTTGGCACCCCAAACCATCACTGACTGTGGAAACTTTAGACTGGACCTCAAGCAACGTGGATTGTGTGCCTCTCCTCTCTTCCTCCAGACTCTGGGACCCTGATTTCCAAAGGAAATGCTAAATTTACTTTCATCAGAGAACATAACTTTGGACCACAGCAGTCCAGTCCTTTTTGAAGAGAGACTCTTCTGACGCTGTCTTTTGTTCAAGAGTGGCTTGACACAAGGAATGCGACAGCTGAAACCCATGTCTTGCATACGTCTGTGTGTAGTGGTTCTTGAAGCACTGACTCCAGCTGCAGTCCACTCTTTGTGAATCTCCCCCACATTTTTGAATGGGTTTTGTTTCACAATCCTCTCCAGGGTGAGGTTATCCCTCTTGCTTGTACACTTTTTTTTTTCTACCACATCTTTTCCTTCCCTTCGCCTCTCTATTAATGTTCTTGGACACAGAGCTCTGTGAAGAGCCAGCCTCTTTTGCAATGACCTTTTTTGTCTTGCCCTCCTTGTGCAAGGTGTCAATGGTCGTCTTTTGGACAACTGTCAAGTCAGCAGTCTTCTCCATGATTGTGTAGCCTACAGAACTAGACTGAGAGACCATTTAAAGGCCTTTGCAGGTGTTTTGAGTTAATTAGCTGATTAAAGGGGGGCACCAGGTGTCTTCGATATTGAACTTTTTCACAATATTCAAAATTTCTGAGATACTGAATTTGGGATCTTCCTTAGTTGTCAGTTATAATCATCAAAAGTAAAAGAAATTAAACATTTGAAATATATCAGTCTGTGTGTAATGAATGAATAGAATATACAAGTTTCACTTTTTGAATGGAATTAGTGAAATAAATCAACTTTTTGATGATATTCTAATTATATGACCAGCACCTGTGTGTGTGTGTGTATATGTATGTATATATATATATATATATATATATATATATATATATATATATATATATATATATATATATATATATATATATATTTTGTAGGGGTGGGAATCATAAGGTGGCTCACAATACCGATAATATCACATTACAGCAATTCTGAGATAATCTAAATATTGCAAGTCAATCTTATAATGATACATCACAATATCTAACTATGAAAACAAAATGTCTGTGAAACGGTTAAGTGGCACACATCCGTCATTCTTTCAACTGTTTTCTTTCACTAGACATTACCAAATGTGTTTACATGTAAACCATGTGTGTTTTTGACCGTGTTAGCACAATCAGATGCGAAAGATAACTTAGTCCAGTAATCAGACGCTGTTTGTCAGGCTTTTTAGTGTGCTTTAGGTGTAAACGCTCAGAAAAGGCGCGTGTCAGAACAGCACACAACTGAAATATTTAACTGGCGAGGCTTTAAAGCATATGCAAATAATGCAGTTATTGCATATCAATGGTATAAAAGCTGAGGTGGGTGAAAACCTAGTTTTCTCAGGCTAGTTAACTTATTTCCCTCATTCATGTTTTGAGCCCCACCTCGAGGAGCCATGAAGTATTTAGAGTCTTATTCCTTAAAATATAGATTTTTAGAGCCAGCGCATAAATTCTCATATCGCATGGAGAAGGATATTGCACAATATAATGAGATCTAGCCTATATAGAAAGATAGTACTTTACAATATAAATATTTTATGCTTGTATGAATGGGCCACAATCACATGAAAAATCATACAAAGCTGGTCAGCTGGTCACCCAAAAAAAAAAAAAATTGTGTGAAACCAAGTCTACAACATACTAAAATATGGGGAATGTTTTGATGGAATTCTTTAGGTTAGAACATTTTGAAATACATTTTATTTGTTTATCATTAAAATGAAAAAAGTTAGGCCGATGCCTTAATGCTTTGCAAGTCATATTACAGTGAGAAACTCAACGCAAATCATAATAAAAGAAGAATTTTAGAAAATCACACAACTATCTACTTCTTCTATCAAGCCTCCATCACTCACCTCCTTGACGTCATCATGTAGTATGGGGCCGTGGCTGCTCTTATTACTCGTCATGCTGTCATCAGCAGAGGCATTTGAGGAGTCATCTTTGTCAAAATCACTATCACCGTCGTCTGGCGGGACAGAGAGAAAAAAAGTCATATCAATGGCTCCATCACAGGTCACTTTGCTTTTCGTTTCTAAGACTCAACACTACAATCACAGCTGTCTTCCTTGTTTTTAATATTTTATTAGCACATATATAAATAAATTCACAGACAGACGTGCAGTCGTGAGGTGTGTGTGTCTCACCGCTTGTGCTGTCTTGCTCTTCAGGTTCCTGTGAGTTGTTGCTATGGCATTCTCCATCCTCGATGAAGTCATCTCTAGCATCCATCTCAAAAGTGTGCTGTGGGCCGCACAACCCAGTCGTGTGAAAAGGCCCTGTAAGTGAAACAACATTGTCACTGAACATATATAAAACTCGTTTTTAAGGGCTTGCCTGCTTTGGTTTCCATTGCATTCGTATGTGGTAGAATTTTAGTGCAGAGTGGAGAGATTTAGTTCTGGGTGATTGCTAAGGTCTTAAATACAAAGCCCAAGTCGGATCACTTTAATGTAAGATTTTGTTGTTGTTGTTATTTTGTCATCCAAAACATTAGTTGCACTAATGGTCTGGGGAAGTTACATGCCAAACAATAATACTTAAATGTTTTTCAAGTAAAAATTATTTTTTGTTTTTGCATGTTGTTCCAAACCTGTGAAACACAAAAGAAGACATTTTGAAGAATGAATCGGTGGCGTTTTTATTGAAAGTCGTTAAAAGTCCAGTGTTGTGTGGACCCCAGTGTTCTTCAAAATATAAGGAAGGGTGTTTTTGACGCATTATAATGCATGCATTATTATTTAAAAAATCTCATGAATAATCGAATATGAAAGTTATACCATAATTCTTACCTATTTGTGATTATAACTATTAGGATTATTAGGATTTATAACACACAATATACAATTCACATATAAAACACATAATATCAATTTAAGATACAATGGATTATAGTTTCCATAGTTATAATGTATTTTAAGTCAGCACAATATTGTGTCTTTTAATGTAAAGTGCCAAATAAACATCCAAAGGTTTTAGAATGTGGTCAATATTTATGTTGGTTATAAAAAAGTAATATAGTTTGCATCTTCTTTCATCTATAATAACAAAGTAACAAAAATAACCACATTGAGATGCATTCTTATGTTGTCATGATATAAATGTACTCATATTGTGAAATAAGTACACACTGGTAACCGTTTTTTTAAATGCAAGTATTGTTATTGAAATTAATAAAAATAAATTTTCCTGTTGTTTTATGTTTTTGCTGTGCTATCTGTTCACTGTATTGAAATATTTTAGTTATCATATCCAAGTCATAATACTAGTATCTTGACAACACTATTTATGTTGTTACAATTATTCATAAGATGAAACAATTGTAGATTTTACATTGTTACATTAGTTAACTACATTAGTTAATACGAACTAACAATGAAAATTCTTCTAAAGGATTTAATAATGTTACTTAATTTCAAGATGCAATGATAAATCAAGTTGTATCTTTTAATATCATTTAATTGATCTAACCTAACATAAACTAACAATGAAAAGTTGTATTTTTATTAACTACCATTAACAAATGTGAATAAACATTGAAACAAGTGTTTCTGCTCATTGTTAGTCAATCCATTAACTAATGGGACCTTACTGTAAAGTGTTACTTTTTATGTATATAATATAAGGCATTATGCAAGCATTGCAATGAATACCCTTATAATGCATTATAAATACAGGCTAGATGTACTGTTTACAACACATCAAAAAGCCTGAATCTGAATTATTCTCACTGAAATTTTGAATTTCAAAGAAAAGGCCGACTGTATGAACAACAGAGGCCAGAGCAGCGGTGGTGTTGTGTGATCAGAACAATAGTTGATGCTGCATTAACACACTCCACCTCACGCTCACCAACCCCCACGTTACACACACTGCAGTCCCAGAGGAAGCAGAGGATCCGTGCCTCTAATGTGAGAACCATCTCCTCCAGAAGCACTCCATATGCCCACACCGAGATGCTTTTCCCTCTGCATGCATCCCATTACACCAAACACCTTCTGCGAAGCTGCTTTAATCCGCAGCATGAACGGCAACCAGCATACGAATACACCAGATATTATGCTTTCCAATGAAAGTGCCAGTGCAACACGATACGGTGTTGCTCTCCTATTTTACACATTCAGATACATTTTCATTCACTCACAAATGCAATGAAAATATATGTATGACATGAGCATTTAATTGAACTCCTGTATCTAACTTGGACATAAAAAAAAAAAAACAAATTGCATATGATCATCAATCGTTTGATGACAGCTCTTTATTGATTTGAACAATGACAAGTCTTCTGTGCTCTCTAATAGATGTAACTCTAGTATCCCTATTAGGAAACAGACAATAAAGGTAATGTGATCCAGTTGTTAAAAAAAAGCTTTTATACAGAATTTTTTTTTAATTGTATCATATATTGTTGTTAGTCATCTGATCGATGCATATCTGTGGGGGTTTTACGAAACACCTTAAAGGGATAGTTGACCCCAAAATGAATCTGTCATCATGCACTCACCCTCATGTCATTCCAAACCTGTAGGACTTTCTGCAGAAAACATATTTTGAAGACTGTTTGTAACCAAACAGTTCTGGTGACCATTCATTTCCATTAGTTTTCAGTGAACCATAATTTAGTTTCTTTTTACTAATGTAAAGAACCTTTTGTGGAACGGAAAGGTTCAATGGATGTCAAAAAACTTTTTTTTTTTTTTGGAGTCATCAATGTCAATTAAAAAAAAACTTTATTTTAAAGTGTTTGGAATCTTTCCATTTCACAAAAGTTTTTCTTTAATGGAAAAGGGTTCTTTAGATTATTAAAATGTTATTTACACTCGGAAAAGTGTAGATGGTTCTATTAAGAACTGTTCACTGAAAGATTCTTTGGGGGGGAACCAAAAAAAGTTCTTTTATTGCATCACTGTGGAACCTTGAAGAAAAAAAGAAGAAAAAACTAAGACATTGTTCCACAGAAAAGAAAAACCTCAAACAGGTTTGGAACAACATGATAAAGACCAAATTTTAATTTTTAGCTGAACTATCCCATAATGTCATCGTGTTGAACTTGAGCAAGCTTTGGTCTACATTTGAGCCATTTCAGGACTGCCTCCACCACATGTTTTTTTCCCATTTGAAAAACAACAGCCGACGGATGTAATACTTCACATCCACTACTAATCACCAAAGACTGTCAAGAGTTTCCACCCTACTTTCCCATCATCCTCGGGACACTTTCTATGGGTGTTTGGGAGCATCTCCAAGGACAGAAGACTTGCATGAGGGATATCGGCGTTAAAATAGGAATGGATACAACAGAGCGGCTCTGCGGCAGTCAGCCTGTGATTGATGTAAGCGTGTTCCCCATCCCCCTCCACCAGTTCTGTCCGTACATCTGTCTCTCCACCCTCCCTCCGCCTTCTCCTCACTGTGATGTTATCTCAGAGTCTGTGTGTCTGTAGGCAGGAGGTGACGCAGTGTCTGTCTGAATCCAGACAAAGAGACAAACTCATCAGACACCAGAGAAAGGCTAAAGTCAGGAGAGGGGGTGGGTGAGAGGGAACAAAACTTCCCTCGGAGGCCAAACAATGAGAGCAGTCCTGAATTCAAACCATCCCACAGTCTTCACAAACCACCAACCCAACAGAAAACAGGCAGGGGACGGGGCCCTCACACGCTGTCTACTTCATCAGATAAACCCAGACAAGCGATTCAGGCCTTACTTTGCCTAATTGACAAAGAAGAACAAGATCAGTCATACAGGTTCCCATGGAGTAACACTTCCCATAGTGCACCCCAGTGTGTCTGCAAGAGCCCACGTGTTTACTATGAAGAGGAAAAGACGGAGTACCATTTACAGAAAAGTCTCAGCCTTTGACTTTCTCCAGCTCTCAAAATATTAAAATCGTGAATACGACAAAGTAGTTGCTGGGGACTATACTCAAAATAATGCTGTTGGATTTCATTTCAGTTATTTTCACTCAGAAATCACTAGTGGATTTCACAAACCATTACAAAGAAACCATAATTGATACGGTGAATTAAACTTTTAGAAGTAGAAAGACTGAAACTGTATTTTTTCTGTTTTATTTACCTTTAAAAAAAACTAAAACAATTGAAAAAATGAAGTAAAACTATAAAATTTAACTGTAAATGTAAACCATTTTACAGTGTAGTGTGTAAAAAGAATTATATATATATAAGGTAGCACCTTTATACAATAAAATATCAATATAATACAGCACAGATTACTATAAGACAATCATAAGTTGTCACTAAGATTGGCTGCAAACGTGTGTAACATTTCTAAATAATTGCATGTTTCAAGGGTAACGTTACTCATTGAGGAAAACGCTTCCTTACATAGATGTGATCGTGTACTGTCTCTACAAGTAATACAGTCTTGTACAGTATGTATGTATAGTAATGTGTATATACAAAAACACAAAGAAACTTGTTTAGTAAATATATATACATATATATTAAGTGCTGTCAAATGATTAATCGCATTCAAAAACTATTTTTTTTTACATTTTTGTGTTTATATGTGTGTAGTATATTTATTATATATACATGAATACAAACACATACAGTATATATTTTGAAAATATTTTACATGTATACTGGCGACATTGATATATTTTTTATTCTTATATTTTATATTATATATAAATATTTTTAATTAATAACAAAATTTTTCTTTAATATAGACATGCATGTGATTGCATTTATACATAATAAATACAAACAGTATACAAACATATTATGTAAACAATTTTGTTTTCTTTTGATGCGATTAATCGTTTGGCAGCACTCTCTCTCTCTCTCTCTCTATATATATATATATTTCGCGTGTATATCCTCTAGATCGGGTTTCTGTCACTGTGAACACATTGTGAGGAGAGTTTGTGAACGCCTGGCCTGTTTCTGTTGTCCTCGTACAGTAAAATGCGGATATAAGACTTGACGAAAGCAAACACTTGAATGCCACACTGTATCATGATGGTCACGATCACCTCCACGAGACCCGCTTTACACGAACGAGGAAATGAAAAGTGTTTACGATACCTGGGATACCTACAATTCACTTTGAAAGGGTTGGTCTGTTTGCGTCTGGACATATTATCCCCGACTCTCGGAGGAAAAAGAGCCGAATCTCTTCTTTGATCCGACTGATGTGTAGATGCTTTCGCCAATCCGAGGGTAACGTAAATGTATTAAAGCAGAAAACAATCCCGCAAACACATTGCGCCTGACGGACAGAAGTGAGCAGCAGACGGCTACATTGGCCGGCGCGGTCAGGTTCATTTGACTAAAAGAGAATAAAAGCTCACTTTTGCGCACACAGACATCTCGGTCTCTGTCGACGAGAGCGCGTGCATGTCGACAGAGCTCGGTTTCCAAACACGAGAGACCGGAGGAAGATGAGGAGAGTAGATGTGAAAGCCTGCGCCACTGTAGCCGGGAGAATGCACTGCAGACTCTTCACCTACATGCATTTCAAGCGATGAGCAGAAGTGAGAAGAATAACTAATGTAACCATCCGCCTCCCACAATGTACTTATAGGGGGCGTTCTGCGGCTCACAAACCCACTTACACATTAAAATACACTCATGTGTTTCGTCTATTTAGAAACAGTCGTCATAGTGTTAACGTTATCATTCATATACACAAATTTTGAATGGTTTGTAGTTCATATGCAAAGGAAAGAAGTTCGCAGCATGTTTCGTGGAATCGTATTTTCCAACTCAGCGGTGATTGGTTCATCGACTACAGCGCTGAGAAAAGTAACAATCGCCACGTGCTGAGCTTCGCGTTTAAACTATTCAGTGGGTACAATATTCTATCTATCTATCTATCTATCTATCTATCTATCTATCTATCTATCTATCTATCTATCTATCTATCTATCTATCTATCTATCTATCTTTTGACAGACTGCTTAATATAAAAAAAATAATATGCACCAAACATGATTAATTTGCATAAATGAATTCTAAATTCAAATTGAAAATAAATGTTCAGAGAGATGAACAATTAACTTCAAAAACTGCAACCATTGCTAATAATACTTAATATAATTATGATTAAATATGATGAAATGTTATTATAATAATTCTATCGAAAGATGATGTAGTAAACATCTTAGATCTCAATCTTAGATCATTAGGTGACCTCTGAATAATTTTATTTGGCATTACTAGTATGAAAAGCCAATTACAAAACATTATACAACATAATATTATCGCAAGATTATGTATATAATATATTTTACAATATGAAAGCAATTGGCTCTGGAAACAAGAGGCTGTCCTTATAATGTCATGCTTAATTTTCTCACACACAATAAATATAGAGTAGCGTGTGGTAAAATGATCTACTACTGTTTTCCCCAAAATATCCACCTGATAAAGTCAAAATCATCAGCAGGAGGCATGGCTTAATTACTGTAGTTAACATCAAATCCTTTGTTTTTCCATCAAATGCATTCTAGTCGTTGAACAAAAACATTTGGACTTTATATTTAAAAATGGCCTCAAGTCAGCATCAGGTAGCTAGTTAGCTAGCATCAGCTAAGAAATTTTTTCAAATAGGCTATTATAATTTGTAACTCATATAGATTATATTATGTTTGATTTTAAGTTAAAACTGCCTGTACTCTGATTTTGCTGTAGAAGTATAAATCAATTTATATCCTGTCAGACTGAGGTAATTTTATCCGATCTGTAAGGCATATCGTCCCCTTGGTACCAATTTTATTTCTGTAAAAAAAAAAATCTAATAACCTGTTATTCATGAAAGACAGGGATGAAACACACACACACACACACACACACACACACGATTTAGAAATGAGCATCCCTCCAAAAACATCTACATTTCTGTCTCTTTTCAAGTGTTAGTGTATATAATTAGTTGTATTTATATGGGATATTATAGAAACCCCCTGGATCTCACTAATTTTCAAACCCTGGCTATGGCCATGTACACACACACACACACACACACACACACATATATATATATATATATAAACACATGATTGAAATGTTGTTGTAAACATTTTCGAATGAACCCCAGGAAGACTAGCTGATTGCACAGACTTTCAGCTAATAGGATCCATATAAATAAACAAATAAATAAACATATATACAGGTGCTGGTCATATAATTAGAATATCATCAAAAAGTTGATTTATTTCACTAATTCCATTCAAAAAAAGTGAAACTTGTATATTATATCCATTCATTAAACACAGACTGATATATTTCAAATGTTTATTTCTTTTAATTTTGATGTTTATAACTGACAACTAAGGAAAATCCCAAATTCAGTATCTCAGAAAATTAGGATATTGTGAAAAGGTTCAATATTGAAGACACTTGGTGCCACACTCTAATCAGCTAATTAACTCAAAACTCCTGCAAAGCCTTTTAAATGGTTTCTCATGGGGGCTTTCACACTGGCAGTTTAGTACAGAACGGGGCATGGTTCGCATGAAAAATCGCTAATGTGAACGCTGTCATCGGGCCCTGGTGTGCACTGGGGTACCGAACCCGAGACTACCTGGAAAAGGTGGTCTGAGTTCGGTTGCTCCCGAACTGTGGCGTGGTTCGCGTGAATGTGCAAGCAACACGGACTCGGGTGTGCACTTGTTCAGGAAGTAAAGTATCCTGCGCATGCGTAACACTGTCGATATCATTGTTTCCTCAACACACGAGAGAGCCGAGGTTGATCCACACACTCCTAAAAGTCAAAATTAATTAAAATTAAATAATTAAAATAATTAAAATTCATTATTATACTGTGCATAATAGCACCAAAATAACAAAACATTTACAACTATGCTCAGTCACATTGTGTTTCCTTGTGCGTTTGCAATGACGTAAGGTGACTGCAAACGCTTCTGGGTTCGATACAACTATTGAGTGTGAAAGCAGACCAACGCTGCAGGCGGCGCCGGGAACAATCGCTCGGGGTCGGACCGCAGCAAACGAGCCCAGTGTAAAAGCCCTCTCAGTCTAGTTCTGTAGGCTACACAATCATGGGGAAGACTGCTGAATTGACAGTTGTCCAAAAGATGACCATTGACACCTTGCACAAGGAGGGCAAGACACAAAAGGTCATTGCAAAAGAGGCTGGCTGTTCACAGAGCTCTGTGTCCAAGCACATTAATAGAGAGGCAAAATTAAGGAAAAGATGTGTAAGAAAAAAAGTGTACAAGCAATAGGGATAACCGCACCCTGGAGAGGATTGTGAAACAAAACCCATTAAAAAATGTGGGGGAGATTCACAAAGAGTGGACTGCAGCTGGAGTCAGTGCTTCAATAACCACTACGCACAGATGTATGCAAGACATGGGTTTCTGCTGTCGCATTACTTGTGTCAAGCCACTCTTGAACAACAGACAGCGTCAGAAGCATCTCGCTTCAAAAAGGACTGGACTGATGCTGAGTGTTCCAAAGTTATGTTCTCTGATGAAAGTATATTTTGCATTTCCTTTGGAAATCAGGGTCCCAGAGTCTGGAGGAAGAGAGGAGAGTCACACAATCCATGCTGCTTGAGGTCCAGTGTAAAGTTTCCACAGTGAGTGATGGTTTGGGGTGCCATGTCATCTGCTGGTGTTGGTCCACTGTGTTTTCTGAGGTCCAAGGTCAACGCAGCCGTATACCAGGAAGTTTTAGAGCACTTCATGCTTCCTGCTGCTGACCAACTTTATGGAGATGAAGATTTCATTTTCCAACAGGACTTGGCACCTGCACACAGTGCCAAAGCTACCAGTACCTGGTTTAAGGACCATGGTATCCCTGTTCTTAATTGGCCAGCAAACTCGCCTGACCTTAACCCCATAACACCTGAGCAGTGCCACAGACTGATCGACTCGCCGCATTGCTGCAGTAATTCAGGCAAAAGGAGCCCCAACTAAGTATTGAGTGCTGTACATGCTTAAACTTTCCATTTTCATACTTTCCAGTTGGCCAAGATTTCTAAAAATCCTTTCTTTGTATTGGCCTTAAGTTATATTCTAATTTTCTGAGATACTGAATTTGGGATTTTCCTTTGTTGCCAGTTATATTCATCAAAATTAAAATATATAAACATTTGAAATATATCAGTCTGTGTGTAATGAATGAATATAATATACAAGTTTCACTTTTCGAATGGAATTAGTGAAATAAATCACCTTTTTGATGATATTCTAATTATATGACCAGCACCTGTATATACACACACACACACACACACACATACATATATATATATATATATATATGTGTGTGTGTGTGACTCTAAAACAGGACTGATGCCAAGGACATCCAAAGGGACTGATCATTACGATACTTGTTAGAAACCTCTGTAGTGCCAAACTTCACCGCAGGATCTGTTCAGGTAGACTGAACGACCCCTGGCTCACTAAAAGAGAACCAGTTCCGTGAGTCCCACAGGAAGTGCCACACAACACTGCGCGGTGACGTCATCACTGACTGCCACGAGGTGACCGCAGCACGGCTCTTCGGGCAAGTCATCCGCCGGAATGACACGTAGCCTAGCGTTAAAATACAACCACACTCCACTGACATTAAACGAGTAGAAAAACGAGTAGAAAAACGTGCACTGTACCACGCGTTTACCGGCGAGCACAGCTTGGGATGTATTTAGCGAGGCGGATAGAGCGTCTTGCTATATTGTTTTTAAATAAACCACATCTATGCAAGCCATTTGACCGCGTTTTTAAATTCACATTCTTTTATTAATGCACGAACGCAGTTATAAATACTCATAAACGCAGAGGTGGCAACTTCTCACATCCGCATTATTGAAGTTCTGAACATCAGTTAATGTAACCCTCCGCCTGCGGTAGTAGTTCTGAACATCAGTCATGTATCCCTCCGCCTGCGGTAGAAGTGCTGAGGCTGGGACCGCCGCCATTTTGAATGTCTGGTCCGTTCCTCCTTCCGTCGATTGACAAGATTACACCTGTTTTCCGGTCTCGTAACGGCTGGTGAGTGGGAGCTCATTTTAACCGACTGAACGACTATCCAGCTCGGAGCTGTCACGCCGCTCGGGTTTATTTTCTTCGTCTCTTGGGCTGCATGTGAAGTGCCGCGCGCAGGCTAGTGCTAACGGCAGCTCGCACTGGGGCGCTAACGGTCGCCGCTCGCTCAACTATCGCTCATGGTGCACGTCCACGGGCGGAGGACGCTACCGGGCGTGTAATCGCAGTCAGACTGTAGTTTATGTACGTTTCGGGGGGTTTAAAAGAGGAGGTTTGTGTTTAATCCTCCGTTAGATCGACGCTCGATTTGAGGCCTGATCACGTCAGACTCCGGTCTGTTAGCAGCGGACTCACGCGCAGCGCTACATCCACCGACATCACGGAGCAATAACAAAGGTATTTATCGCTATTTAAAGAGCCTAGAAACGAGTATTAATAGAGAAGCGCGAACTTTACCAGAGCGTGATGTTTCGTCATCTCACTGTTTATCAGTTAGCTTAGCATCAGGCGGGTCCACAAACATAGAAACCTTCATCAATTTCTCTTAGCTGTACAGAATAAGCCGTTAGGGTGTTTGTTTTAAGTTAATGTAACGTTAGTGTTGAAGGTGAAGAATGTGAGGTGTGTGATGCCACTCCTTGTGTGTTTTAGACTTGTTTAGTTCCCAGGTAACGTTAGGATCGAGGGAGATGTTCAATCATTCTTATTGTTGTAAGTTACTCCATGTATGAATGCTGTCTTCAATGTTGTCTGTTTTTCCATGTCTGAACGCCCGTTGGCTTGTGGTGGTGGAGTTGGCATCTCTTCCTTGTGATTGTGGAGTAAGGTTACAGTAATAAAGGAAGTGCATGTGTGTAAACGTGTCATCTCAGTCCCTGCTGAAGTTTGCATGATCCCTGTCTTACATTTGCATCCTCTGTCCACTCCAGGAGTGTTTTGTTTTTATTTTTTAATTTTTTTAAAGCTGCATTTTTTTCAATCAACTATTTTTTAAACTCATCTATCCTTAATCCAAATGTCCACGATGATTTTACAGTTCACAGTCACTATTTGGGACTGACAGTATTATTTGCCTACAGGTACCAGTCTTGATATGCTTCGTTCATTCAGTAAATTAAAGTAGCTGCTTGAATATCTGTCTCTGAATGAACGGCTATATAAATATAATGACCGGATCAAAGATGACAGGGTTCAGAAAACCAGGACGTTTTGTCACTATTATTGACAGCATGTTATTAAATAAATTGGGCCAATCAAGGCATAGGTTTATCAGGCAGATATTTTAAATCACAATGTCTTTAAACGCTTTTTAATGCAGAGATTAGTTATGTTAGCTCCAGTAGATCTTCAGACGAACAGTGTTTTTTCTTTCTAATTGTGGTTTATTACTTAATTACTAGTAATTAGTGATGCACTGAAATTTGGGCAAATGAAGATATACAATGCTTTTTTTTTTTTTTTTTGCTAAATGAAAGAAAAAAAATGGTGCATTACTACTAGTAAACATTCATCTTCAATAATACTTATTTTTGTCGGATTCTCCCCATGTTTGCAGTTATATGCGGTGGCAGGAGAAACAGTGCAACAATGCTCTTATTGTCTGGCAATGGGAGGTATGGTCACGTAAAGCTGACCTTGGAGAAACTATTCTTCTCTTGAAGTAAAAAGCTGCCGCACCTAGGGTCACCTTCTGTCACTCTTCTGTCTTGTAAGCAGTGAGCTGTAAGTGGAAGAGCATGTGTTTGGAAAGCAGCCTGAGTTTTGTTGTAGTTGAATGGCATGCTTCCTGCTTTCCTCATTCATTCATTCATTCATCTGTAAAGGTTATGGCAGGACTGATGTCACAATATTGGATGCTGAATCACAAGCCGTCATGAAGCTGATGATCTGCTTCTACATGGCCATGATTCTCAGTGTTTGGATGCCAGCTCGTTTGAGGTTGAAATCCCATCTCGTGTTTCTCTGTCTTACATTTTAAATCCAGGGAGAGTAGCTCAGTGGCAGGACCGTACCGGGAATACGAAGCACTTTCTTGTCTCGCACTTGTTCCCTTGATTGAGCCGTCTAAACAGTCTTATATCCTGAAGTAAGCCAAACTTTAATCTTCTCTGTGCTGTGCAAAGTATGTGCAGGGGAGAGGAGGGCTTGTGGGAGAAAATGCATCCAATTCAATGTAGATCCTCATAGTTCTGCAATGCCAGGCAGACACACATTTTGATAAGAGTCCCACTCTTTAACTTTTGGATGGTTTGTTCCAGTGGTTTTATCTTCGTAGCAGGACACTTTTTTTCTTTTTTACTATCCAAAGCAGCACTAGTTATTGGGGAAGTCCACCAGAAGTGATATGTCCTTATGTGCTGTTAAGCGTACAAAAGCTGTAGGCTTTTCTGAGTAACTATCTAGCTAACTATCGATATTTCTTGCTGCAGTATTAATCTACTACATTGCTTTAAAGTGTTAGTGCACCCAACATTGAAAAATGCAGTCATTTATTTACTCATATAATCCTGTTTGCATTTCGTATGTGAGAAATTGAAGATATTTTGAAGAAGGATTCAAACAGCATTGTGTTGACAGACAATAATTGGAAAAATAAATGTTACCCAAAATATCATCTTATGTGCTCCACGTCTGTACAGGTTTGGAACTACATGAGGGTGAGTACATGAAAGACTTTTTTGTGAGTTATAACTTGAGTAATCATCTTGATTGTGTCAAGTCACTACCTGTGTTATAAAATGGGAAGTCCTGGTTTCTAATTGGTAAATGCAGCTTTCCTTCAGCAGTATAGTATCATCTGCTGCATGTCATACCTAATGACTATTTTAACAGTATAGCTAACCTCTACAATGGACTTTGCACAATTTAATTTCTTATAAAAACATGCCAATTTTAATTATTTTTTAACTTTTCTATGCCTAAGATGTGCCAATAATTTCTCTGCTATTTTAGCTTTCCTTTTTGACTTGATTGTATTGGATTGGATATATAAGAACACTCTTGTTTTCAGCTTAAGTTAAGCCAGAGCTGCTAATTGCCCTAAGCCTTCATGTCACCTGCATGGAGAGGTTTGCTAATGCTAACAAAGTGCCAAGTAAGCTGAAGAGGCACTTAGAAATCAAGCATTCCTTCCTCAAAGAAAGAAGACTTGGCTTTCATCAAACTGGCAGAAGACTAAGAACTGTGTGAAGGCATGTGGCATAATACAAGAGGCTAGTTACTTATTGCTGGAGCTTACTCAAGTGGAAAAAATGTTATGGCAGAGACGCTGGTTTGATTGTGTCTTTTTGTCTGTCGGTCTAAAAAAATGACCTTGCACTATTTTACTAATTTCTGCCTCTTCTGACTGTAATATTTCATTCAAAATGTGGTAAAATTTGAATATCAAATTACATGGACATCTCTTAACTTTATAGTTAATATGTATGCAGCTTTTATGACACCATATTCAATACAATTCAACTTTTATTTGTATAGCGCTTTTTACGATACAAATTGGTGCAAAGCAACTTTACAGAAAAAAAAAGTTTCTACAGTATTTAGTAGTATCTTATCAGTGGCGATTGTCAGTTTATGTTCATATGGCAGAAGTGTATGGAAAAATCTTTTAAAGATGTAATCAAACAGATGATGAACACTACTAACAGCAATTATTAAATGTTGAAATCAAACCTATAGCAAAATTTGGTAGTTCTGTATGTTGATTCAGGGTTAGCATCATCTGAGGTCCTCTGAGGGTTTGGCATCATTTCTTCTCGGGTGTTCTGGATCCAGACTGGAGCTTGTGTAAATCTTAGTTACCACGGGATGGCGCTGCAATTAATGTCTAGAGTGTGTTGAATGGTGCGCTGTGATTAGTTGAGAGGAGATATCGCATTCTGCAAAAAAGGAAGAAAACGTGACCCAATAACTCTGCGAATATCGCATTGTGTAAAATTAAAAATGTACTTTTCGATACCGACCAGGTACAATACTGATTTAGTCAGAAACTCAGTTTGTTTAAAAATGCCGTTTATCGCATTTTGGAACCAAACTCTTCATTTGTACTTTTATAAAATGCATGTTTCACACATAAGGACCATTCAGAATTAACTAGTGAAGACAAAGGTGTTTAAAATGGGCAAAGAGTGTACATATCACAAGACCTAAAGATTCATATCCATTTTAAGCAACATAATTTATGTTAATTTAAAAGTCCTTGGATTATGCCAATTTTTTTTTTTTTTTTTTTTCAAAATGTAGAGGCTGTACAATATATTTTATACAATATCTTAAACCGGTTTTGCTGCTATAATAGCAATAAAGAGTGATATTAATGATGGCAAGAATATAACTTTATCTGACCTTTCTTTTGGTATTTCTCACTCTGCTCAGTATGGCACGGCTCGGTTTGCATTTCCACTGTAGTTTAGTACTACTTTATTCACATGTCATTATAGTTGCGCTGGCCCTACTGCCACAACTCCTGAAAAATGTTTCCATTCTGCGTCGCCCCTTCAAGCTCTCGCTGGATCCTCTCCTCTGCTGTTAACGAGAGGAATGTCTGTACTTCCAAAATACAACGAACCAGCCATTAAAAAAAAAAAAAAAAAGGTGCGTTTGTTGAAAACAGTTGCGTTTGATCCTTCGCTGGCTGTGCTGATTTATACCTAGCGGTTCTATTGTGTCTCTGTGTCATAAGTTCAGTAAGGCAGGTAGTGACTATTCTCTCTGGCCAATCAATCAGTGATCAGCAGAGTTTACACGTCACGTTTTGGTAACGGTGTGGTTCACTTGGAACCTCAGCCGAGGTGATATTAAAAAAAGTACCTGGTGCTGTAACCAGTGGAAAACCCCCCAAAAGTGAACCGTATCATGCAGTGGAAAAGCGCCATTTGAATTTCTCTTTTGAAAGCTGTAATGAAAATTTGTTTTTATCAAAACTGTGAACTTGAGATAAAGGCCACTACATGTTTAATTCCTTGGAATAACACTTTGCTTTTATCACATCATGCTTAGTTGGACAATGACACTGCATAATTGTCATTAAATTCTCTTCTTTGCACTATCCATCCATTTGCAATCCATCCGTGACCTTTGTTATTCTGCAGAGAGCTGTCTTTGTTTAGCAAGTAATTACTGTAGTTCCTTTCTGGTTCGAGCAGCTTAATTAGGTGCTGCATGCTAACAGATTTAAAGTGCGGGGCTCCTCTGTGAAGGAGAGCCAAAAGCAGCTCTCATCTCGGCATTGGAGGAAGGGAGGAATATTAGCTTTTTGTTGCGTCTTAGCTCTGTATGTGTGTGAGATGGATCTCCTGGTGTGATTAATGTGCTTTCTCAGAGCAGTAAACCACTTGTTGTGCTCCCATCTTTCCAGTGTTACCGATTACTTGGTTTTGCAACTTAAATTTAATTACAAGGTGACCTCACACTATCCATGCACTCCATTACTTTGTGTGGGGTGAAAGTACTGTAATGTTTGAACTTGAATGCCATGTCCATTCAACCTCAGTCTGGAGGATGAGTCATTTCCTGTTCAGTCTGTTTATGTACTCCACATTTATATATTTAACTGCCACAAAGCTGTCCCTGCACATCCTACGACACCTTCCTACAGTAATCCAAAGAGGTTGTTTTGATAGATGAGCCCTCTCTTTCTATTAGCAGCCCCGGTTCACTCCTTCCATGCTAATATCCCTCTAATTCTCACGGTTTATGAGCTGAAGATCGGATTTCTCCTCTGTGGAAGGTGTTAGCTTGACCTCTACTTCTGTCCTCTACTTTACCCTTGTATATATTTTCTGCATAGTTATAAGCCTTCATTTGGGATGCTAATATGTTTATTGGGTTTCTCTTTTGATTAGATGTCAGAGATCATTTTTGGAAAGTAAAAGATTAACCAAATTAACTTCAGTATCTTGAAACTTTACCTAATGTCCCTCCTACTGTCAAGTAAAAAAAAAATCTTTCAGGTGTCCTTTTCTGTTTGCTCCAGATGTTTTTGTTAGAGCTGGATTCTTGTTGAATGTTGTAGAAACCCAGTTGGGGATAAATAGGCAGTCATGTAATCTTACCACGTTTTATGTGTTCACTTTTAATTTTTAATCAGCCTCCAGTAGATTGAAACCTGATTCTGTTGAAGGAATGGAATTTCACATGTGATTCCACCTGCTTGTCACATTGGCTGATGGAGCTGATTGTGGACATATTCTGATGTCTGCCTTTTACCAGGCCGACTGTCCCCAGAGAAGAAGATTGCTATGTGTGTTAGTCAATTATGAGATGCTCAGGGTCTTTTGGGATTCATAGACTGATCAAGAGATCGCTCTGGGTTGTTTTGTTTAATTCATCTCGCAGAGCAAGAACGATTTCCCTATTTGCATCATTAACATGGCAATGCTTCATTTAGATTTGACAACCTGTTGCTGTTGTGGACTATCTGTTAATGCTAATTTATTAGTTAGTATAATGAGAAATGCATGCATTATATAAATGGAAATATCATTCAATAAGCCTGATGTCTAAACATGTCAACTTGATAGTGTTTAAAAACAAAGCAGTCGTGGCGATATGGCCCAAAAAAAAGTCTGAGATGCATCTCTACAAAAGTTGGTCTGAAAGAATATGCATGTACAGGATTTAAAGGTGCAACATTTCAGAATGGTGTTTAGTGTGAAACCAAGTAAAGCATTGCAGTAAAATTGACACTTAAAATGGTCTAACAACGATAAAATCTAACCGCCTATCACACAGCAGAAATAAATGCAACAACAGCCAGTCAGTGCATGTCACTATTAAGTCTACATGTTCTGCATATCTCTGTATGAATTGGGCTGAAAAATTAGTCGACAACACAGACAATAAAAATGGTCAAAATTTGTCTTGTTCAATAATCTATAAAACGCATCCACACCAGTAGTGATGGGAAGTTCGGATCATTTTACTGACTCGGATCTTTGAATATCATTCAGCAAACTGAACAAATACTTTTTTAAATAATTGAGTTCATTTCAGCAGAATATAATTAAAGCTATGCAGTGTTTACAGGAAACTGAAATTAGTTCACCTCCCGAGTCTTCGGTTTGGAGTCATTAGTGCACAATTACCGTAATTCCTCAAATAAAAACCGGTAGTCAAATAAACGCCGGGCCTCTTATAGTGGCTGGGGGCGTGGTCAACACGGACAAATAAAGGCTGGGGGAAAATTTGTGCAGCAGAGCCAGATATTAAACGTACACACCCTCTGCCGGAGAGTTTCTCGTTCTCGAGTCAAGAACCGGTTGCATCGGTTTTCGTATCTACAGGACACTGAACCGAGAAATGTTTCGAGAACCGAGGAGCTGATGATACTGCGCATGTGTGATTCAGCGTGAAGCAGACTGACACAGAGCGCGTCTGAACCGAACTGGTTCTTTTGGTGATTGATTCTGAACTGATTCTGTGCTAATGTTATGATCTCTGTCCACTAATTTAAAACGGGTTATTTAAAACAATTACTTATCAAACAGATGGAATTAGAAATAAAGGCCTGCCTCTAATAAAAGCCTGCTTTAAATAAAAGCCTGTTACCTTCTGCAGTTCAGGTAAATAAAGGCCCCGGCTTTTGAGGAATTATGGTAATCGAATGCGATTGTCATGCACATCTTGTCCGTAATGTCAGTTCTGTGACCATTAGTAAATGCCATCACATGCTTTCAGATAGAGCAGCATTTAATACACAGAGCCGTAGTTCAGCGACAAGCTATGCAAAATCACATTCATAATCGCAAACTATTTAATTGCGCAATTATGAAATCAAAGAAATCGTTCTGCGATTTATGAAGCTGTTTGTGTAGCTTGTCGGTGAACTACAGCTCTGTGTAGTAAATGCTGCTCCATCTGAAAGCATGTGAAAATACCACATTTAATAACATGTTTTTACTCCAAACTCACTTCATAATGTCAGTCGAGTGTTTGAAATAAATGATGTGGCTACATATATTAGTGCTGCTGTGACACTCCACTGGCTGACACTGTGCTTTCATTACAGAGGATGCCAGCTCCGATCAGACTGCGGGAGCTGATCCGGACAATCCGGACGGCTCGGACCCAGGCCGAGGAGCGAGAGATGATCCAGAAAGAGTGTGCTGCCATTAGGTCATCCTTTAGAGAGGAGGACAACACATACCGCTGTAGAAATGTGGCTAAGCTGCTTTATATGCACATGTTGGGCTACCCGGCACACTTTGGCCAGGTGAGAAAACAGTATTTCCGAAATAAGTCCGGAGTCTTTAAAAGGGCTACAAGAAGTGCCCACTTAAACATTCAGATTTTTGCAGCATTTCATGTGCAAAATCTCATTTTCAGTTGGAGTGCCTGAAGCTGATTGCATCACAGAAATTCACGGACAAACGGATAGGATACCTGGGAGCCATGCTGCTCCTGGACGAGAGGCAGGATGTCCATCTATTAATGACGAATTGCATCAAGAAGTGAGTGAGCCGGGGATTTCATCTCGTCTCAACACTCTCATGAATCAACATCTGGGGGTTGAATAATTTTGAACAGGAATGTTTAGAGCCAATTAGATTTTTATCATTATTCATCAATGTTACATTCTCGTAATCACTCAAATGTGTATTATGAAACTTTCTCTAATAGTTCACTGATGCCTTTGTTGAATTGTTTTGATAAAACTGTGTTCTCTGCAACAAAATGCCTTGCAGATCAAAGGGGTTGAATAATTGTGATTGCAACTGTATATCGCCAAACCAGTTCCCATGTTGTTGTAATTATCTCAACAGTTTTTCTTGGGCACTCTGATTTTACATCGAACGTCAAGTGGCAACCCAACAGAACTATGACTGAAGATGTAAAATTTTGGTATCTTTGGTTAAATTCAAATCTTTCATGCTCTCAGTGACCAGTACTTCACTGCATAAAACACATTGTGGTCAGAACGTACCATGTTTGGGCAGATGCATTTATCTAAAGCGACTTGCATTGCATTCAGTCTCTGTTTTTATCAGCTTGTGCATTCTCTGGGAATTAAACCCAAGGCTTTGGTGTTGCTACCACCATGTAGCATTCCTGTAGTTCAAAGAGTAGAGCATTTCATTTCCTACTTTTGTTGCATCCTCTACATCTGATGTTCTGTCTGCAGTGACTTGAACCACAGTACACAGTATGTGCAGGGACTGTCCTTGTGCACCCTGGGCTGCATGGGCTCATCTGAAATGTGCCGTGACTTAGCTGGAGAAGTGGAGAAACTCCTCAAAACATCAAACTCCTATCTGAGGAAAAAGGTATTTCACCCTTCTTCCACGGCTGAATGTAGCCTTCATGTCCAGTTGCATGTGGAGCTCTGAATGTGTGAACGGTATTGACATTAGCTCTTCACCTTCAGGCAGCTCTGTGTGCGGTTCACGTCATCCGCAAAGTCCCGGAGCTGATGGAGATGTTCCTGCCAGCAACAAAAAACCTGCTCAGCGAGAAAAATCATGGTGAGAGCTGCACTCTTTAACCTTTCCCATAGGTCTCATTTTATTGTCATTAAAAATGAATTAACAGATGCATCTTTCCTGTAAAGTAGTACATTTCCATCTTATATGTCTTAACAAATTGGGAAAATTAATGCATGTTAAATAATTTTTTTTTTTTTTAAGATTGAAATCGCTTACATTTTTCTTTAATTGCAATATCACAATTAAGTGAATTGGGAAGTTTGATTTAAGGTCTATGCTGCCAACTTCTAAAATGGAGAAAAATATTTTTTTTTTGTAATATAATGTCCTAAGCATTGCATGTTTTCTTGGTGATATTGTTGAAATGTTTAAATGCGAAGTTGACGCTCTCATGTAAAATGTGAGTTCCCGCGATAAGCTTTAGGAAACATTAGCTTTTTTCATGCACATTCAGCAGAAACAGGAGAATATTGCTTTGCTGTTAATTCTCCTAATGTAAACAAACTTGCCCATGAGTTATATAATGAAATCTGATAAGGAAATCAGTGTATTGTTCTGTGTTTTCTACAGGAGTTCTCCACACATCTGTTGTCCTGCTCACTGAAATGTGTGAGCGAAGTCCTGACATGCTTTCTCACTTCAGGAAGGTACGTAGCAAGCATTCAAGCCTTGACCTTCAGCAGTCACCTCTAAAACTGTTTGTGCACCACATCAGCCACTCTGAGACAAAAGCACTCTTATCTGTTGCTGATAGCATTGACATGACTACTGAAATGAGACTGTAGTCCTTACTGAAATCTGGATGCCTGTACTGGATTGAGCTGCTGTTGTGTTAATCTCACTGGGAGATGAATTACAGGTTCTTCCTCTCTGTATATCTGCTTCTACTCTTCCCACCCCCAGCCTGATCTACTGTGCCAGCACGCCCACCTCTCATGCTCATAACCGTAGCATTATGTTAAGCTCTTCTCTGAAAGTGACTCTTTTTTCCAATTCCCCCCTAACATCTACTTCATATTTTTTCTGTCATTTGTCTTTGTTACAATTCCTGCATTGTGTTAGAATGAGAAGGTAAGAGGACATTCTGGTTTCATAGCTGGTGCATGCTTAAAGAAAACAAAAGAAATCTCATCATGATGGTCACTGTAGATGTATTCCAGTTTTTGGTTTTGATGTACTGTTTATTTATTTATTTTTTCAAATTTTTTTTTTGCAGTTGTTGTCATTTAAGTGTTATTTGTTTTGTTTCTGTTTTTCAGGATTACGTAGACATCATATACATTTTCACTTGTCCTGCGTTTACCTTTTAGATTAATTTCTCTTTCATACGGTCACTATTGGGTTGTGGTTTTTCCAATATGTACATTATAATGGGGGCGCATATGAAATGGAGACTTTTGCCAAATTAATAAGGATCATGTTAATACACACAGAAAAAGTACCAAACAATTACAATAAACACTGACATGACCTCCATGTCTAAATGTGTAATGAAACCAATCTATTGGAAGATGATCAACTCAGGGTGCCTATGTGTATTGACACTTACTGACCCTTTTTTATGTGCTGTCCTGTTTTGAAATCTCTACGACCCTGCTGTTATCTTGCTGATAGTCTTTAATTTCTTCTCCCATTGTTTTTTTTTTTGTTTTTTTTTTTCAAGCTGGTTCCACAACTTGTACGAATCCTGAAGAACCTGATCATGTCAGGATACTCCCCTGAGCACGATGTGTCTGGCATCAGTGACCCTTTCCTGCAGGTAAAGACACATCATCTCCTGTCGGTGTTGCTCTAATTAAAAGTGCCCTAAGTGACGTTGCTGTTAAATTAGACGCCCCCTTTTTCTAAAACCAGGACTACAGAGATAAGGTTTAGTCCAGTAGTAGTTTTGCAGTGGTAGCAATATTGCACTCTTCCATGACAAACTCAAAATTTCTCTGCGCTTGACTTAAATGATTCATCTCACCATGCCTTCAACTTCCTGCTTCCCTTATATGGACTGATCTGTGAACATGCAAAATGAGTGACAGGTTTTTGATTGGCTAAACCCCATGTACCACACTGAGGGTTGTCACAGAGACATTATTTTAGGGCACCATTTTCAGTGATATTTCATGTAATAAAGATTCCATAAAATGGTGCCATTTCATAAAATAAACGGAGTGTCTAGTTACACTAAGTACAAATAGCCCACCTTGTTGCCAGAGGCTATTTACACTAAATCTGCCTACCAATGTGTAATTCGACTAGTAAACATTACAGAAGACAGTCGACAGTCCTCAGATGTACTCCTTTTGATGTGATCGACCCAGGTTCGAATCTGCCTTTTGGTGAACTTTATTTTGGTGAGGGCTTTATTGTCCCAATAAGGTGGCATCCATTTAATAATTTACATTTAAAATTTACACTCAGTAAGTTATTGCATACTGTTTTATAATGTAATTGCCACTATTTGCAATTAGTAGTATAAATAGCAGAAAATCCTGCTATTTTAACAGTGTAAATGGTCTCTCTCGCTCTTAGCATTTTTAATGCTGCAGTCGATGTGAATTAAATTCTGTAATGTACCTCATGTCATTTGTTTGGTCAGTTGCAAGTAATTGATTTTTAGAGTGGTCCTTAAGTTGGCCATCCATTGTGCTCATATGAGATGATATACCTGTTCTTTATACCCTAAAGCAATCTGATGAGCTCCTCTGGGGCACACTGTGTCTCTTGGCATTTTTAAGGTGCGGATATTGAGGCTGCTGAGAATTCTGGGAAAGGGTGATGATGATTCTAGTGAAGCTATGAATGACATTCTTGCACAGGTAAGCAGTCTGATTAGATCCACTTTATAACCAAATGACTCTTTCTTTCTACCTTCTAAAGATTTCCCATCAAATTATTTTTAATAGGTTGCAACAAACACAGAGACCAGTAAAAATGTAGGCAATGCTATCCTCTATGAAACAGTTCTTACGATTATGGACATCAAATCAGAGAGTGGACTTAGGGTGAGTGTTATTTAGATTGGCAATCCTGAGTGGTTCAAGTCAATTTTATAACATTTAAAAGTGTCTGCAGAAAGTGGTTGAAAATGCTGTTGTTTATATTATTACAGGTTTTAGCAATTAACATTTTGGGACGTTTTCTTCTCAACAATGACAAAAACATCAGGTATGTGACTTTTGGTCCGAGTGTGATATTCAGGCTTGGTTATAAAGTGACCAGAGAGAAAGAAGTTAAATGCTGTTCAGTGATGAAGACATTGAGTGATCCATCGACTGAGTGTTATAAATGATGATCTCATAGTCTCTGACATCAGCTTTACTGTGGGCTTGAAGGAGCTTAATTCATGTGCTGCCCACACTAGACTTGATTGTCATAATGATAGGGCTTTGACATTATGACTCTCCCTGATCAGATATGTGGCATTGACCTCTCTACTGAAGACCGTGCAGACAGACCACAATGCTGTGCAGAGACATCGAAGCACTATCGTGGACTGCTTGAAAGACCTTGATGTGTCCATTAAAAGGTCATTTATGTGCAGGCTGTATGGCTTTTTTATATCCGTTATGGCATAAGAGGATGAGTGCCACTGATTCCGGTTTCCTTCCACAGGCGTGCGATGGAGCTGAGCTTTGCCCTGGTTAACGGCAACAACATCCGGGGCATGATGAAAGAGCTTCTGTATTTCCTGGACTCCTGTGACCCTGACTTCAAAGCGGACTGCGCATCAGGGATCTTCCTGGCTGCTGAGAAGTAAGGCTGTTTATTTTAAAATTATGCAACTCATGTTGTTAAGAACTCATGTTAGGGGAAGCACCAACGATTTCCATATTGAATAGTCTGTTATTAGAGTTTTAAAATGGTGTAATAGGCTAGTTAAGTGAATTTGATCTAATTTAATAAGCAAGCACTTGAAAAATAAAGAGCTGTTCAAGTGAGTTGTAGAGCAGCTTGTGGCTGTGTGATGATAAAATGAGTGATCCATCGGCAGAAGCTCATTCTGTTGACACTTTTATATCTGACAGCACTGAAAGGGATTTGGTTAGGAGTGTTCGAAGAGATTTACTTGGTTTGATACTTTTTGCCTCGGTGACTTGGTTTTATATTTTGCAAGCTTTAAACTGCTGGTTTGCACACATATCTAACACTTGTTTTGTTGCAGGTATGCGCCCTCCAAAAGATGGCACATAGACACCATTATGAGGGTTTTGACAACGGTAAATGTCTTGCTCTCATTGTTTCTTACTAATAATCTGCTTTACTCCTACCATTAAACTAGGTCATATTCATGATCATTTGAGTTTATCTTTTGATGTCAAAGTACTCTTTGGAATTGACAAATTTTTTTAACTTTTGCTGATGAACTCTTGATATTGAGTGTAGACTGTAGAGAATGATCCTGTTATCTCCGACAGCATTTCTTAATCTTGGTCTTGATGTTTGTTTTGAGTTCTGTATGTCATTTAATGCCCTTGTTCCACCAAAATGGTGTTTTGTTTTTTGGGCCAGGGATCTGCAGAAAACTTGAGCCAAATGATGCCATAACCTGACCACAATTAAGCAAGTCCTTAGGACATTTTAACATACACCATAATTTAATTCCATATAGTTTTGCAGTAGTCTTTCCAGATTGAGTCCCAGTTATTTGTTGCAGACATTATTTTGTCCTCTGGCCTGAGAAGCATTTTAAGAGTTTTTTTAGGCCCAGAGCCATGTTTTTTTTGTTGGAAATGGACAAAATGGCTCATTTTTGGTGGCATGGTGGTTTAAAAAAAAACCTTCTGATGTACCGGTTTTGTTTTATCTGCTCTTGTAGGCAGGGAGTTATGTCCGGGATGACTCTGTGCCCAACCTGATCCAGCTCATCACAAATAGTGTAGAGATGCATGCCTACACTGTACAGAGACTCTACAAAGCCCTCCTGGATGACATCTCTCAGGTTAGAATCATCTTAACACTGTTTTTATTTTATTTTATTTTTTTTTCACTGGGCTTTAATCTTGCAAACCCAAAGTGCAAAACTTGTCATCTGTTAGTTTCATTAAAAAAAAATCAATCAGCAAAAACGTTAATTTCTCATGTTTTTCCAAAACCATGTGACAGATTTGGCTTCCTTCAAATGCAGTGTTCATGCTGCTCTTTTCCATTCAGTGTATGAAAGTAGATAGTGACACATGCTGAGCTCCAATATATAATGACAAAGACTGTTGAAAAACATTCATGCATCTGGTGTGTCTACATTCCTAGTTTTAATGAACTTATAAAATTGCTTTGTGTGAGCTACAGAATGAAATGTATACCATACCCTGACCCTGAATGCATCATACTCCATTCAAGGATTGTTTGGAATGACATTTGGATGACTAAATGTCAACAGAATTATGTCTGTGTGAACTTAGTCTAACTTTTCTTATAGCAACCTCTAGTACAGGTGGCATCCTGGTGCATAGGAGAGTACGGAGACCTTTTGGTATCAGGCCAGTGTGAGGAGGAGGAACCCATTCAGGTAGATGCCCTGTATGCTCTTCAACCACACATATGCTCTTAGTTTGAAGGCAGAACAGTTGTATCTGATTTCATGTCACAGGTTTCTGAAGATGAGGTCCTGGATGTTTTAGAAGGTCTCCTCGTTTCTAACTTGTCCACCCCTGTAACGAGAGCTTATTCCCTGACCGCTATCATGAAGCTGTCCACCCGCTTCAGCAGCGTGAAGTAAGCAATCCTGTTCTGAAGCACTTTTGATACAAGCATGAGGATGTATTTTCTTGAAATGAGCTTGTGTACCCAAGCGGATGAGGTCATGATCTTCCATTTTATTTTCATTTGCTCTGCAGTCGAATCAAAAAAGTGGTGTCGATATACGGCAGCAGCATAGATGTGGAGCTGCAGCAGAGAGCTGTGGAATATAACGCACTTTTCAAAAAATATGATCACATGAGGTAAGAGCTCACCTACTGTTCCAGACTCATGTTTGTCACACTTCATTTTAATTTATAATTTAAATTAAGATTCAGTTTGTTATCCTCACTCTTTCTTCCTCTTTCCCATGAAGACCTGCATTACTAGAACGAATGCCTATTATGGAGAAAACTGCTAGTAACGGCCCAGCAGATATTGTCCAGACCAATGGAGAAACCGATTCAACCATACTGGACACAAAACATCTGCCCAACATCACTCAACCAGCCAATCAGGTGGGTTTCTAGAGCATGGTTTCTCAATCCAAACCTGTGCACATGTTAGGCATCTCAATAATCTGACTGTGCATTCAGCCTCTAAATGTGTGTATTTTCCTCATAAACATTATGCAAAAAAACAGGATGTCAAAAACGCCAGTATACATAACACACCATTACTTTGCTAGAAGTATATTGCATTTATAATGTATGCCTAAAGAGCACACCTCTACTACAGTCGAATTATGGAAAAAAATAAAAATATATATATTATTCTGCAGTATGAAGTGACAGTGTAGTTCATTGAGCGCTCTACTAATGATCTGATGAGTTGAATCAGGTGTACTAGATAAGGGAGACGTCCAAAATGCATGATCTAGCCAAAGTGGAGCATGTAAAAAAAAAAAAAAAAAAAATTGGATTGAGAACCTCTTTGCTAGCGTAATGAAAAAATATCTCCGGTATGGTTGAGCGGATAAAGAGGGATATTTAACTATGGTGAAATATTTACTGTATGCTAATGTTCTGTGTTTCATGTTTTACAGGCGAATGATTTATTAGACCTACTTGGAGGTAATGATGTGGTACCTGTTATCCAAACAACTGTTCCCACAAAGCCTGCGTCAGCTGGAGGAGAACTGCTGGATCTGCTGGGAGACCTTTCTCTGACGGGTCAGCCTGCTGCACACTTCTGCCGCTCCGTAGCAAATTCACATCTGTAGCAAAAACACAATTTTACAGTAGCTAAGTTCACTTGCATTTAACCCATTTATTATAAGATTGATTGCTCAATCAGATTGTAAAGGTGTCGTGTAAACACCTCAATTATTCTGACTGAGCTCGATCTGAATGAAAGCTTGATCGGATGAGAATCTGATCAACAGGAATAAATGAAGCATGTTAATGCTTGAATCAGACTATTTTCTCAGTCAGATTCAAAAATACCTTGTGTATTTACACTGTGTCTTGATGCATTTGTGTATATGTTTTGTCATATGCTTAAGTTTTGTTTGAGATACATGTAATGCACATGCAAACAAACATGTGAATCAGATCGCAATGTTTAGGGTTCAGATTAACAGAATTTTCAGAATCTTAAATCAGATTGGATTCATTCAAATCAGTGCAAGTAAACATATCTACTGTTGTGGAAGAAGTTCTCCCAACAATGAAAATACTGTTATTTACTCGTTCTCATTTCAATCCAGACACCTGAATGACATCCTTTCGTGAGTAATTTTCATTTTTGGGTGAAGCCCTGCTTATACCATTGTACCGTCTCCCTCTTTAGGTGGTCCGACCCCGACCCCTGCTCCCTCTGTGCCCATGTCCCAGCCCTCTTTCCTTTTAGACGGTCTCACTTCACAACCCCTCTTCAATGACATTGCAGCGGGTGAGCTTGCATTAAATTTCATCATTGTGCTTAATTCAAAATAGGACAGTGCAGTTATTATATTTTTTTCTTCTTGCAGTCATTCCGCCAATGACGGCGTACAACAAAAATGGTCTAAAAATTGAGTTCACATTTGAGAGGTCCAACCCCAATCCCAATATTGCAGTTATCACCATCCACGCCACCAACTCCACCGAGGCTGACATGACCGAGTTTGTGTTCCAGGCTGCAGTACCAAAGGTTTGTTCCTTTCCCTCTAGTAGTTCTTGTTACTGAGAACCTTAGTTAGTTAACTTGGCTAATCATTTCAAATGCAAGTTATTTTTTATTTAATTTTTTCCCCTCCTTTTTCTCATCACTTAAATGCACTTTTTTGATGAAGGACTGAATTAGGACTGGTTAACACTTGTTTGCATAATCCACATAGTATTTCTGCATATGTTTAATCAACATACTATAAATAAATTCTCTTCCCACTATTCTCTTTTGGATACACTTGAAATGAACACTGTGGCTTTTTTACACATTTATAGACATGCAGAGAGAAATTCATATTCAGTTACTGTGCATACTGAGAATATTTGCTTAATCTGGTTATGACAATCACAGTTCCCCAAGCATCCTTAAAGCCTTAAGTTCACATTGAAGTCAAAAAGTCTAAATATCTAAAATGGTATAACAAAAGTCTAAATTGTAAAGAGGTCTTAAATTCAAGATAGAAAAAGTCTAAATTCATTATTAAACTTGAAAAGGCTATGATTTCATTAAATAAATGTGAGTACTTAAAGTCAAAATGCGAGTTGAAGAAGGTTATTAGAAAGCATAGTTTTATCTTATCTTTTTGAATGAGCAACTGGAGGCAATAAAGCATAGACGTTTTGAAACAAGTCTCAGAGTCCCAGTGTATTTCAGGCGTGTTTATAATAAAAAATTCCACAGCATGCATAAAATCTTTTCTTTCTGAGTATTACTGGCATTTTGGTTACCAAAAAATTGTATCTGGCATTTAATTCAATGTAAGCTTTTATGGCTTCTTCTCTCTTCTGCCCCGTCACAGGAGGAGAAGGCTTATGACCTTAAAACATTTAGTATATAGATTTTACCAGTCTTTTTAATTGCTTTATTAGAACACATGATTGTATAAGAGAAATCCAATATTGAACAATCTATAATTCATATGTATTGGTATAAAAGTACATTAACTGGTTTTATAATGTAAGCGTATATTGAATAATTCTAGAGTATTTTAAACTTGCAGTTGGATGTGTGCCACAGCCTGTTTAATCAAGACAAGGAATCTGATATATAATTAATTTTAAGATTAATTGTTTGTTCTGTATGGACATACAGTATTGTATTTGTGCAGGTCTTAAAGTCTTTTGATTTTTAAAAACTCTGCAGATACTCTGCAATCAGGTTATTGAAATTATGTAAAGCATACACAATCAGAATATGAACAAATCCCTATTAATTTTGGAATTTTCACATGCATGCAAACATGATTATTGTATAATATCTGCTCCAGTCAAATGCTTAACGGTTTGTTTGTGTTGTTAGACATTCCAGCTGCAGCTTCTGTCCCCCAGCAGTAATGTAGTTCCAGCCCTCAACCAGGGAAGTGTCACGCAGGTCATCAGGGTTCTCAACCCACAGAAGGTAAGCTGTTACTGTGAGCCCGGGCCAAACTCTGCTTCCTATCGCTTTAGATCTTTAGAGATCAGTCCATTCATCCTGAAATGCCTTCAGTAGTCTGGATGAAATCAGAGCAAGGACAGTGGTTTTAGTGCCACGTAAAAAAAAAAAAATCTAAGATTTCTTTATTCTCAAAACATTTTGACTTTATTCTCGTAGTATTATGAATTTATTCTTGTAGTATTTTACGACTTTATTCTCGAAACATTACGACTTTATTCTAATAGTATTACGACTTTATTCTCGAAAAATTTCGACTTTTAGTCTCGAAACATTTCGACTTTATTCTCGAAGCAATACGACTTTTTTCTCGTAGTATTACGACTTTATTCTCGAAACATTTCGACTTTATTCTCGTAGTATTACGACTTTATTCTCGAAACATTTCGACTTTATTCTCGAAACATTTCGACTTTATTCTCGAAACATTACGACTTTATTCTCGAAACATTACGACTTTATTCTCGAAACATTACGACTTTATTCTCGAAACATTACGACTTTATTCTCGTAGTATTACGACTTTATTCTTGTAGTATTTTACAACTTTATTCTCGAAACATTTCGACTTTATTCTAATAGTATTACGACTTTATTCTCGAAAAATTTCGACTTTATTCTCGAAACATTTCGACTTTATTCTCGAAGCAATACGACTTTTTTCTCGTAGTATTACGACTTTATTCTCGAAACATTTCGACTTTATTCTCGTAGTATTACGACTTTATTCTCGTAGTATTACGACTTTATTCTCGAAACATTGCGACTTTATTCTCGAAACATTACGACTTTATTCTCGAAACATTACGACTTTATTCTCGAAACATTACGACTTTATTCTCGAAACATTACGACTTTATTCTCGTAGTATTACGACTTTATTCTCGAAACATTTAGACTTTATTCTCGTAGTATTACGACTTTATTCTCGAAACATTTCGACTTTATTCTCGAAACATTTAGACTTTATTCTCGTAGTATTACGACTTTATTCACGAAACATTTAGACTTTATTCTCGTAGTATTATGACTTTATTCACATAACATTTCGACTTTTTTCATGAAACATTTAGATTTTATTCTCTAAATATTATGACTTTTTTTTTTAACGTGGCACTAAAACACCAAATTTTGCCAAATTGTGCAGCCCTACAACACGCACAGAAAACATTCACGTTTTAAAGCGTGATTTTTATCAGAAAAATCTCAAATTAGGTTTTCCACCCCAAGTTGCGCCGCTCTAGTTTGTCACCAGTAATGATTACATTTAAAGCAATTATGGATAAACCATAATGTCATGTAGTTTTTCAGCATGCGCCTGACTTCCTCTTTTATAACAGCAACAGTTACGAATGCGGATCAAGCTGACATACACTCACAAAGGCTCTCCTGTACAAGACCTGGCCGAGGTCAACAATTTCCCCCCTCAGTCCTGGCAGTGATCTGCTGCTACCCTTCTGAATCTTAAAGACCCCCAGCAAGGGAACTATGGGAAAGATGTCCCCTCCCCATTCCCAAACGATCCCCCGTGACATCACCACAGACGCTGCCCTGGGGTTGAATGGGAAGCAGTGGAATCTTTCTGACACAGTCAAGAGTTGATGGTTTGAAAACTGATGATGATGAAGACAATTACAGCGGCAGAGAAAATCACAAATATCTCAGTACATATCTTTTCATTTGTTTCTTCGCCGGTCTGTCTTTCTCTCTGCTTCGGGGTTGGTGCAAAATGTCCATACTCGCACTTAACGTTGTGCACTTCACTTAATCTGTCTCTGTAGTGCACACTCTCTGACTCACCCTGCCGCCCAGGGCCCTTACATGGGGAAACATCACTTGTGGCCACTATACGAAAGAGCTGTTTGTTTGATTTGTCTGTCTTGTTTGATTTTTTTTCATGTTTTTAATGGGTTTGGTGTATTTTAAGAAAAATAAAAAAAACATACTGAGTTAATTGCAAAAGTCTGAACATTTGCACCTTAACCATTTCAGAATCAAGAGGAAAATGGGTTGTTATGGCGCCTTAAATCATCGTTGTACATGGCATTTCTTAATTTTCGTGTAAGGTTGATCTAATGTCCTGTAATAAAGTATATCAGATGAATTCTCAGATACAAGCGATGTTGTGGCTGCACTGTATTTCACATGAAAGCGTTGCAGCTCATTGTCTGTCAGCAGTAATATACACACTGTCAGATCTGTCAAGAAGTGCTTGACTTGCATCACATGAATTGGCAAGTTCATACAGCTCATACCTTGATTTCTTATTTCTAAGCAGGGCATTGACAATGAAACTGGAGGATACTGAGAGAGAGGCTGTTGCTTGTTACTGTATGCACAGTTTACATCAACCAGTGGTTTTGCATCATCAAAGCTGTACACTTTTCCCCAAAAACCCTTAATTTGGCATATAGTTATTTTGTTTGCCTCTACTTATCACAGATGGTGTGTTCTTGTATTGTATCTTCAAATACATTTATATAGATTGAAAATAGCCTACACTAAAGAAGTGAGATTTTTAGATTGAGATCTATTAAAAATGTAAAGTAGTCGAAGAACTTGATCTTAAAATTCAAATTGATTTCTCACTAAATTAACAAAACTAGATACATACGTTATGCTCAGCGTAGATGCTGTAAATATAGACTATGAATATAAGGCCTTCATGAATGTAGTTATATGCACTGAATGGACTGTTTTTCTTTTGTTTGACTCTCTGCAGTGATTTGAAGTACAGAAATATTGCCCGATTTAAAGCAATGTGCCTTTGTCATAACCGGTTGAAAGGAAAACCCAGGAAGAGCAAGAACATGACGTCTGGAGAGTAGAGGACCTTTTTGTTTTGCTGTCGTTTCACTCGAGTTCTTGTTCAGAGGGCGTCTTAAGTCGAGTGTCGGCGTGTTTTCGTGTCTCTTCCAAAGGCAGTTAGCAACATTAACCTGAATATACCTCACATTGTCTTCGTGTTTTGTCATTGTCGAGTCGGAAGAGCACTATGACGGTTTCATCAAGTCACGTCATCTCTCGCTGCTCTACGTTTTCTTTGCGTAATTACATTCGCTATGCCACACTAAAGTCTGGTGACCAAATCAAGAGATGTTCTTTGGGCTTGGGAAATATTTTTAGTGATGGTATGTATCTTATCTTACGTATCGTATGTAAGACTTTTCATTTTATTAGCCTCTTTGTGTTTTGTTGCGATTCTTTCGATTTCTTGGCTCTTTGTGTACATACTGAGGGCTTTTAAGATGCATCAGTGGTTTCTTTTCATCCCTTGTTAAGATCCCGTTTTCTAAGACCTTCTTCAAGTGTGTATAATGTTTGAAGCTGTCCCTCAGAAGGTAGTCTAATTTATCAACTTATGTTTATTGGAAAGAAAATGTACTATGTGCTGCCTGTTTATTGTATATAATTGTAAAACGCATCAAAAAGATCAAATCAAATAAAAACTCCATTTGAAGACCTGTGACGTTCAGTTAGGGGTGTAATGTGCACATGATCTCGAGTTTGCTTTGTTTTATCTAGATGTGCGGTGGATCGCAGTCATGTACTACTGAAAGAATTAAATGCTGCGTATGGATGTAATTTCTCTTTTCAATATGGTGGCCTGCAGCTGATTTCTCTCTCTCTCTCTCTCTCTCATGTACTCAGTTATAAATAATAATGCAATTTAAAGGGATGGCTCACCAAACAAAAAATCTGTCATTTAAACTCTCCCTCATGACTTTATTCTGTAGAACACAAAAGAAGTTATTTTGAAGAATGTGTCAGGAGTTTTTGTCCAAATCAAGACTAGACTCCATTGATTTTCATTTATATAGAAACAATTTTAAATTTTAACATCTTTTGTGCTACAGGTTTGGAATAACCTGAACCGTTCTCTTTATAGAAACATTGCTATGTTGAGGAAAGCTTAAAAAGCAAAGTTTAAAGCTACGGTTTTCCCACAAACCACCTGAATGCAGTTTAAGATCATGCATATTCCCAGTTTTTTTTTTGGAAGCACATCCTGTTTCAAAATCGGACTTTCTGAATCGGCTGCTTAAGATGTTTGCGTATTGAAGAGGGCGAAACAGCCATCTGTGAACTTGCCACATCATCTCTTAGCAAGTTTTCTCACACCAAAATGTTTTTTTTTTTCAGCTGCATGTGAAATAAGCAATGCAAAAATTATTATTTCTACTCTTTATGTAAACTTCCTAAAGTAATGCAAGCTAAGTTCGAATTCTCAAGTCACCACTGTTCACACTATATCTTGCGATACATGCACAGACCTTTGTACATTTGGAAATATAATGTTGATTCTCCAACTAATCTTCATTTAAGAAGTAGATTTTCTTTCGCTCAGTCAGGGGGAATTGAGCATCATTTGTTTGGGTGTAATTGCTTGACCAGCTGGACTTTGTATCACTTGCTTGGATGATTGCCTTCTCCATCAGAATCCCTTTGTAATCTGTAAAGATATCGGTTGTTTTTGAAGTGTATCTATACATGTGCCCCATGCATCTCAGATATTTTACACTTGCTATTCAACACATCTGAACTTGTGCAGGAGGGGAGGACGACCCCAGCGAGTCTGACATGCTGAACTGAATCACAGTCCCATGTCCTCGAGGAACGAGTGCTGGACTGAATTCATGACGATGGATGAAAATAACATGGGATATTTTAGACTTATGCTGTGTATTATTGTCTTTGGGTTGGAGAAAATGATCAAATGAAATAATAATAAAACAGTCAAACTTGATCTTTGTTGTTTTGTTTTTGTAAACAAGTGGTTTTCTTTAGTTGCAACTGAACAGAGTCTGTGGAAAACCATAATGAATGCTCTAGTTTGAGCTTTATTTAATCTGCTGTCACCCTCTTGTGTTAAACTTTGAAACTGCAAATTGTTTCCCCTTCAAATTCTTTTAAAATGTCCTCCAGACAGAATCAAAAAAAAAAAAAAGCTTTCAAAGGAAAAGTTACAATGAAAATTTACTTTTTCCCAGGCGATCCAAGATTAGGATGAGATTGTTTCTTCGTCAGATTTGGAGAAATGTAGCATTGCATCACTTGCTCAGCAATGGATCCTCTGCAGTGAATGGGTGCCGTCAGAATGAGAGTCCAAACAGCTGATAAAAACATCACAATCCACTCCAGCTCATCAATTAATGTCTTCTGAAGTGAAAAACTTTAAAAATCCAACATTTAAGAAGTTTTTTTTTCCATTTAAACCATGATGACCCTAATGATGATGATAGTTAAATGCATTTATTCATGTTTCATTTCATAGGTCTGATCACTGATGGCAAAATTTTATATTGCAGCTATGATGTGATCACATGCCTGTCTCCATCTCAGCATTTCTACTGAAGTTGCATTACACTTTGAAAGGTTTTCAGATAAATTCTTCCACCAGCAACGTCCAACATGGACCTCTATATTACACCTTGATTGGAAACCAAAGCAAAGACAGCTATCATAAATCATAATTACCTATTTGTATTTTAGATGAGATAAGATTAAAAGTCTGGGTCTAGGGTAAAACAAGATTTATACAGTCTATATAGTTGCCAAGAATGTTTTAATGTCACAAAAATAAAATTTGTTAGTAATAGATGTCAATCCTGGGAACATAAATGATTTAAACCCATTTTAATTAATTTATTATCAAACGCCTAATTTCTTCCTCGTCTTCTTTCTTACTCAACCTTGTTATGTTTACCATCACAGATATTATGCATTATATTTTTCTGAAACGTCAGACTTATCTCAGTATGACTTGATTTATAGCGTGCTGCTAAATGTATGTTCAGTTTAAAGTTTAACTGCTTCAAAACACATTGCACAAGAAGAGCGAGTCATTCCAGTTTAGGAGCCAGAGGTCAGAGATTCTTGATAAGAGACTGTCTCACTAGATTTACAGACCTGATGTTCTTTCAACAGTGCTGACTGCTGATGGAGGAAGTGCCATTTTTATTTTTATCAGAAACCCTTTCGGTTACCTAAAGGAAGTGGTCGATTTTTTTATTTTTTTTCTGGAGAGCTGAATCACAGTAAATATTCAGCCAGTGTTGAATTCTGAATGAAATGGGATTGATAAAAATTAGCGACCCCTGTCAAACCACCAGTTTTAGATTAAGTATGCTTATGAATAATTCAGCTACGGAGGTGTAGGAAACGGGCGGTGTTCTATGAATAATAATTAGCTCCGCCCCGTCATGTTTATTAATTGAGTTTATTTGACAGCCGTGCGCTTCAGTCCCACTATGGCGTCTCATCAAATCAGAATGGGATTTTTCTACCGCCTTCTGTACCGGAATTTATCTTTCGCCAATTGTTATCTTACATCTGGATTTCTGTGCTGAAAGACGTCAAATGTAGGCTAAATGAAGGACGAGGAAAGCAAAGCGCGGTCGCTCCAGAGCACCGATACGGAGCGGGGAAGTGCAGCCGGTGTGGAGGATGTCCGGGCGGGCAGCGGAGCGCCGCTGATCCCGGTGCTGCATGGAGCAGGATCGGACCGAGCCCCCGCACCGACAGCCCGAGCAGGAACGGGAATACGCGTTTTAAAGGTACCAGATCCAGCTGCTTTTAGGTCGCAGCGTTGCGGTTAAGCAGCAGGGCCAAAGTAGCTACGTGTGGATCTGTGAACTGCATCAGCAGTTATCTGTTTAACACTTCCACGCGCCGCCGTGTTACTTAACCTAGCAGGCTCCAGGACAGCACACTTGTGAGCTGATATGATGCCCGATGCTGCTGTCCGTGTAGGCGGTTCATTCGGTGTTGTGACACAGCCTGTGATAGTAGATGGACCATGAAGACATCTAATTGTATTCACTTCATGTCGCTTCTCTCTATCAGTTTGTGTGCTGTATTAGAACAGTTCCAGTGTAACGCCTGTTAGTTGGCGTTCTGGCTATTTTGTAATTGCTATTTTTGTCTCTGTATACACCGGGGTCAGATGGTCATTGCGTCTCGTCTCCCTTTTCTTTCAGCCACTCGCTCCCTGAGCACTGTTGACATTACATGTCAGCTGAAAAAGTTGTCTAGTTTTAAAAACGCGTCTTGAGTATGGCAAGCCGCTTTAACATATATTCCTTAAAACTGAAGGCCTACATTCAATACTGCTGTGATTCTGTCAGAGTCATTCAAATCGCAAACTGGTGCGTTTCTAATTTTCAAACTGTACTTGCAGATAATATAATATTAATGAAATAAAAGTCTACATAGGCTATGTGTACTTAGAGCACAAATTTATGAGTTTGTTTCTTAACACATGTAAGCACACTTAAAGGGATACTCCATCCCAAAATGAAAATTTTGCAGTGAATCACTTATCCCCATGTCGTTCCAAACCCGTAAAAGCTTTGTTCGTCTTCAGAACACAATATAAGATATTTAGGATGAAAACCGGGAGGCTTGTGACTGTCCCATACGCTGTCAAGTAAATTACACTGTCAAGGTCCAGAAAAGTATGAAAAGCAGACTTTAAAGAACATTTTACATCATTGTTTTAATACTTTATCATTCTTTACAGAAGAATATTTATTTTGATGTGTTGATATCTAGCATACTAAAACACATGCAAAGTACCGTTATGAGATATTACATTTAAAGTAAATATTTTAAATGGACAAAATTTTTCACTACAAATGTGTAATTACAAATATATTTAAAAATACATGACATACAAGTTTCAATGGGAATGACATTAAAGTATATTTTAGTTCACCATAAATGCTACTTGGTACATTGGAAAGTACACTTTAACCATATTTCAAAGACTAGAAGTAATTATGAATGATATGGTACTGTTTAACGCTGCCTTTGCCCCCCTGAAGGGGTGCTGGCATAATAATTATGTTTTTATTCTATTTTTATTATTATTAACTTGTTTACTTTACATAATAGTATGTCTTATAGTTTAAAAGAATGACAATATGGATTATTTTGATTTACATTTATTTTGTAATTAAATAAAATACATTTATTTATAAACCTTACTTAAAATTGTGTGTGTGTGTGTGTGTGTGTGTGTGTATATATATATACACACATATATAGATAGATGGATAGATAGATGGATGGATATTAATAATAAATTGATAATTAAAAATTTTATATATATATATATATATATATAATATATATAATAAAATTATATATATTAAATGTATACAAACTGTAAAAATATATGACCAAATAAAAAAAAAAGACAATATAAAATACAAAAAGACAAAATAACTTTTTTTTTTTTTTAGGTAGTTTTTTATTTGGCTAAATTGAGACTTTGCACTTTGCGCAAAAAAATAATAATAATCAAATGGATGAAAACTGAAATTGAAAAAGATATTTGTTAACATTGGATTACTTAATAAATACTAAAAACACATTAAAATAGTTCTTATAAAATTAAATAGACATTAAAACAGCTTGCCATATATTGAAACACTGTATCTAGATGTTAATGAACGCAGGAATGCCTTGTGTGTGAACTGAAAATGCCACGGCTATTATCTTCACAAAACACCTCACATAATACGCCTACAGGAAATATTCCTATCATTATGTTCAGCCATTGTAATAGATAATCAGAACAAAATTAGATGTCAGTTGCTTCCTCCTGCTTGTGAATGAATAAGCAGTTACCTTGCTGAACTAACAATGCTCCCCCATATTATTAGATCACTGTGCTCTTATAGTCATGCATCTTATCTAGTTACTCATATCTATTTGAAAAAATTCATTTTCATTATTCACAGCTTTAGGATCTAATGCAGTGTTCTCATTTATCAATATTAATAAATGTCAGATATGTCATTATTATATTAATATTTATATCATATGTACAGTTTTATTTTATTTTAAGTAATTCATTAATGAATTGATTTATTTTTATTTGGGGAAAAATCAAGTTTTAAACAACAACTATTATTATTATCATTTTTATTTATTTATTATATTTTTGTATTATTATTTTTTTTATTAATGAACTGGTTGTTCCAAACCAAGATGACATACATGCATGCATACATAAATAAATAAACATATTAATATCATATTTATTATTGAACACGTTGTTCTAAACCTGTATGACTGACTTTCTTTATTCTGTGGAACCCAAAAGAAGGTCAAAATTATTTATTTATTTTTTGGTCCTTACAACAAAAGGTCCAGTGTTATTTTAGACACCAGAGCTGCTGATGCCATTGGTCAGTGCATCACCAGAAAATCATTTCACCAGCTGGACTAATGACATATCGTCTCCGAAGTGGTCTCGACTCACACATCTCTGCAGGGCATTTGTGCCCTGGTAAATATTTGCACCGGCGTAGTTTTCTGCAAGCAAAAACAAACCCTGGTGTCTCTCAGACAGACTCTGTGTTGCAGGGTGGAGTCCCAACAGCCACCGGCTTGTGGTTACCAAAGCATGATTTCCTACGACTGATTTGGACTGGAAAACACTTTATTTGGCCTTATTTCTAGAAGGCCATAATTTCTCTAAAGAACCCAAGCAGCATCTAATCTAGACTCTTCTCCGCAGCGTAACATGAAGAGGAACGGCAGTCGAGGCTGTGTGACGAGGAAGACGCGCTTCGGCTCTCGAGAGCGAGACTGGCTGAAGGGCGACGCTCAGCGAGGCTGTGTGTGTCTCTACGGGGCCTCGGAGCCTCAACCTCCAGCCTCGGGCCCCCAGACCTCCACCAGCACCCAGCCGGACCTGAAGCTGGTGCTCTGCTCCACCAACACCACCGCCGAGGAGCTGTGCGCTCAGAGAGACGTGCAGGGTCTCTATCTGCAGCTGCACGGAGACCTAATCAGGTAACACAGACACAGAGATAGATGCTCGGTCACCCAGCTGTAATTTTCTGGCTAGACGAGGTCTTGTCTCAAATTATCCTCATCTGACTTGCACTGTGGACACACACACACACACACACACACGGGTCAGGGTGTTTATCTGAAAGGACAAGGTGAATATCAGACCCTTATTATTTACTAATGCCTGCTTACTTGAATTGTAGGGTTAGTCCTTCATTTGCACCTCTTTATATTTTAAATGGTAATGATCCTTCATAAACTTGTTCATCTTAACTCATGGTTTGACCGTAAGGATAGCCTGATGGCTCGATGGGTGTGGGAGAGTTTACACTTGTTAAAAAGAAGTGCACTTAATTCTATTGAACATGCATTTGCAGTGTACTTCGAATCGAAGTATATTTTTATCAAACTTCATTTGCGATTAATGAAGTATTTATGGCATAAAAGGGCCCTTGAGTGTACTTAAACACACTTTAATGACTTAAGTGTTGCTTAAGACTCTTAAGTGCACTTTTAAAATGTTAAAATTTTTTATTAAGTATTGTGTTTTTGTTTTTGTTTTTTTAATCGTTTTAATAAACTTAATGTCATGGACTACACTTATTTTGATAGCTAACATACTAAAGCACATGTAAAGAATGCAAAATTTTAACTATGGCATGTTGTTCAATATTATATTTAAAGTTAATAGAAGTTTCAATAGAAATGACATTAAAATATATTTTAGTATAATTACCATAAATGATTGATTGTCAGTGCATTTAGAAGTACACTATAACCAAAATAAGTAATTATGAAATGGCATATAAAGTGTGTGTTAAAAACACTCTAAACCGAACTAGCTAACTACAATTTAATTTAATTGCAGTTATTATGCAAAGAAGCATCCAAAATTTTATTCAATTTACACTTAAGTATATTCTTTTAAAGTGTATTAAAATTGTATTTAAAATCCTGATTTCCAAAAAAAAAAAATATATAAAAAAAACAGTATGCACATTAGTAATAGTGTCTTAGCATCTGCTAACGATAAGTGCACAAGAGCAAAACACCAGAATATGCAGGCGTTTGCAACACTCCCTGTGCTCTCGAGGAGGGCTTGTGCTTTCCTCTGTGTGTGTGTGTGTGTGTGTGTGTCTAGTGTCCGCCGTCTGCAGTGTCTGTGGTGGTTTTGAAGGTGTGTTTGACAAAAGAGAGAGAAGCAAGTCATGCTTTCCCCTCTCTCTGCCCTTCTGGGACTGACTGTGCTGTGGCTGAGATGGCTGAAGTCACATTATTTTGCAGGAAGCAGTCCAGCTCTGAGCCGAGGTAAAGCCAGGAGGCTAAGCTGAATTAGCTGTGAGGAGGCTGCACATTAGAGCAGCTCACAGGTACATCTGCTGGTGTGTGTCTAAAATGCCTAAAGTGTCCGTGTCAGCTGCACTCTGCCTCTCAAAGCAAAGAGCAAAGCCGGGCGACCGCAGAGTCAGGCTGCATGATTAATTACGGTATGACTTAATGCCATTTATCTGTTGAAAAGGCTGTGATTTAATGAAATAAACAGATGCACTGCGTGTTTCAGAGTGAAGCATGGCACTGTGTTCGTTTAGAGGTGAGCAGCTCAGGTTTTCAGCGTCTCAGAGTAGCTTGATTGTTTCACAAAACAAACCTCATCTCTGGATCTGCTCTGAGTTTGGGATCTCTGTGCATTTGGACACGTGACATGCACTAACCATCTTTCCATATCTTTTGTTGATAAGCACTTCTCATTAAAAGTAAGCAAAATAAGAGAAGTGGTTAAACATTTGAAATTGAAGAAATTAAGACATCCAAAAGTATTTTAATATTTATAGTTGCAATGTGAAATAAAATTATCATTGTTAATGTTTTCTTAAATACTCATTTCTATTTTACAGCGTCATTTATAACAGTATTTCTTATTCTTATATAAAATAAATATTATTATTATTATTACATTATTTTTTGTGTAGTTTGTGTATTTTACAGAGAAATTAAACGTATTTCTCATTTTCTTTCTATTTATTAAACTGTTATTTTTATTTAATAATTTATTACTACTACTAACATAAATAATAATTGTTGTTTTATCTTTAACATGAATCTTTATTATACAGTAAAATATATTTAATAAATTTTTTGTATTATTAATCAGATAATAATTTATTATTATTATAATAGTATTTTTTTATTTTAAAGCAAATTTACATCCATCACAATAATTACAATACAATTATTATTTATTTATTTATTTAATAATAATAATAATAATAATAATAACAATACTTATTATTATTATTATTATATTAATATAATATTATTGTTATTATTATATTATATTAATATAATATTATTATTATATTATTATTATATTATTATTATTATATTATATTAAATGCAGATTTTTTTCAGCATAATTATAATGAATTAATTTTTTTATTATTTGATTTAATTGAATATGAATATTTATAATAATTAGGTGCAGCTCTTCAGTAATAATGGTGCAGTAAATCTCCGTCTGCTGAATTGGGCTTCTGCTGAAGGTGCAGTGCTTCAACACGAGGACACCTGACCGGTCTACACTCATGCAGTGCCAGGCTGTGGGTCACAGATTGCAGCGTTCGCTGGCCTGTCTGCATCAGAGCGCCACGAGGATCTCTTAACAGGATTAGAGCGGTGGAATGAGATGACGATTTAATCAGGGAGAGAAAGACTGCGGCGCTGCGCGAGGTGGACGATTATGAGGCCAGAAAGAGAATACTGTCAGACATCACGAGCTCAGGGTTCTTCTGCTTCAGCTCTTTAATTAATGTTGAGATCTCGAGTTGGACGAGACCTGATCCCTCTGAAACACCTGTTACAGAGTCTGATCTTAAATCGAAACACCTGTGTGTTGTCATACTTGTTCAGAGCTGGGATAGGAGCACAGGGTCCTGTGGAGGCCCACGTGTCACACTGACACTGTTCAGTGCTTGATTACTGAATATTGCACTGCATCGTGCTGCCCATGAAACCGTTTTCCATAATGTGTACCAGTCTGTCCATAACTCATCGAAAATGGGGTTTTATGGCTTAAGTGTGTCTGAATGCAAATCTGGGAAATTGAAAAAAAATATTGATGACTCATTGGTTATGTACAAATATTGTAAAAAAATAATTATTATTGGCTAAGACTAAATAATTTGGGGAAACCTGTAAATATGATTTAAAGAGTGTGTGTGTGTGTGTGTGTGTGTGTGTGTGTGTGCGTGTGTGTGTGTGTGTTTTAAATCTCCAGGCTGGCTATACGTGTTTATAATGCCGAACAATCAAGAGGTGTGTGTGTGTGTGTGTGGTTGTATGTATGCAACAAGTAAGATATTTAGAAATTTCTTAAAGGAATAGTTACACATAAATTAAAATTTGGTGAAAATGTACTCATCCTCGAGCCATCAAAAAGATGTAGATGAGTTTTTCTTCATCAGAAATGTAGCCTTGCATCACTTGCTCACAGTTGAATGCTCTGGGGTGAATGGGTGCCGTCAGAATGAGAGTCCAAACAGCTGATAAAACCATCACAATAATCCACAGCACAGACAGTTAATGTCTTGTGAAGTGAAAAGCCCCATGTTTGTAAGAAACAAATCCATAATTAAGATTTTTTTTACATCAGACCGTTGCTTCTGGCTTAAATGTGAGTCCATAATAACGCTTCCTCCAGCGAAAAAAATTAATCCACTGTAGTCTCTCCCTTCAAAATTCACCATTGTATTTGTTTCGTTCGTTATCCGTCCATATTTCTCTCCCAATCCAAACAGGACAACTTTTCCACTGGAGAAAGAATACAATAGATAGAGGATTCATATTTTAGCTAGAATACTTAAACACGTCTTGTGGATTATTGTGATGTTTTTATCAGCTGTTTGGACTCTCGTTCTGACGGCACCCATTCACTGCAGAGCATCCATTGGTGAGCAAGTGATGCAATGCTACATTTCTGATGAAGAAACTAACTCCTCTGCATCTTGGATGACCTGCAGTCAAAAAGGGAGAGCAAATGTCATTTTTGCGTGAGCTATTCCTTTAGAATGCTTTGTGAATCTGACCCCTGGTTATGTATGTATTGTCATTTGTTTGTGTTTCAGTTTGTGCTCAGCTCTGACTCTGGTCTCTTGTGTCTGTAGGAGGCTGGACCCCTCCGATAGTCCTCTTCAGATGGTGTATGACTACCTGACTGCTATGGGCTATGAAGACCCGCTCCGTGTCCAGCAGGAAGCCGCCAACTCAGACCTCAGCTGCATGATCCGCTTCTTCAGTGGTGAGTTGTGGGCCGTGGGAGGCTGGCGCAGGCCCCTGTCATCCGCTTTCAGTCTGAATGCTGCCGCTGCCAGCTCTATTGACCGAGCCGAAATCCCAGAGCTCTACGAACAGTTTGCTGGCTTTACAGAGCAAACTCTTTGAGTCCTCCAGAGCTGTTGTGTTGTTCAGTATCCACTCGAGAGGGAAGCTTGTGCATCCTTTCTACCTGTCGTTCTCAGTGCGACTGGGTGTAGTCGAACTCTACTGCACGACACGAATCAGTGTTTTCGTATACAATCCTTTTTCCCTCTTCTCTCTTTGGCCTGACAGCTGTGGAATGAATAATGGGCTTTTTCTCGAGGCATTAGTGTGTGTCAACATCAGTTTTGAGGGGATTGTGTCTGATTCTAGCTCTTTCTCTTCAGTCACACAAAGGATGCCAATTATGCTTTTGTTCCAGCGTGCATCATGTACAAACCTCTTCATGATTATGTGATTGGCTGTTTGAGATTTCAGAGCCAGGTTGAGAAAAAAAGCATCAGAAAAATGTGTTTTTCCTCCTTCCAACAAAAATATTGTGGCAGTACCACAATGCATTTGTATCAATGTAATAATAAATAATACCATGGCATGTCCACAAACAAGGTATTATTGTAGTATCATATCCAGATATCATTTTGGTAACATAGGAGGAGGGTGAACCAACTCAAGGGGAAGGCTAAAAGTAGCCAAACAAATCATAAACCCTTCTTTTTCGGCAACAACCAGACATGGGTGTCATGTATGCCAATAAAATATGTTTAATGGGACTGAATTTGTATTTAACATAATTACAATTTAATAAAAACATAAAAAATTGGTCATTAGGCTATATAACATTTCCTTGACACGGTTATTCGAACAGCGAATAAATTATATATAGAAAGTGACATTATCACTAACTTTGATATATTATGAGTTTGAGCACTCTCAAGAAAAAAAAACTATCGTTATAATCACTGAAGCTGTTTACACTGTGAAATGAATCGCTTACTTTAAATTGTTCGTGCACCTGCGCTTTGTTTCGCGAAACATTCGCTGAATTCAGTCAGAGAACGAGCGTGCACTCAAAACTAATGAGTTTCAGCGATGACTCATCTGAACACCTCTGATTGGCTGTTGCATTCATAAGCTCAACAGAATCGTGTGTGATTGGTTAAAATGCGCAGCACTGTAAAAACATCTAAAATGAAATATGGGGCAGATCTTAATTTGATGCCACAATCGACACTGTCTATTCATTTACACTTTGTTAGCAACAGACATAATTGATTTAATTCGTTTGTGCAGGTGCATTTTTGTCCAATTTAGTGGCATTTTTGCACCAGGTCCCCATGACCACGGGAATGCTCCGCCTATGCATGGTAATAATACATCATACTTTTAACTTTCATGAGAGAAAGTCTGAATAATGAATCTATACACTTAACCACTGTCTCAAAGTTATTTTGTCTATAATAACACACAAACACACACACACACACACAAACACACACACACACACACACACACACAAACACACACACACACACACACACACACACACACAAACACACACACACACACACACACACACACACACACACACACACACACACACACACACACACACACACACCATAACATACATACATATGGGTCAATAATGAATAAAAGGAATGATTATAAAACCAAAGACAATATAGATACCAAGAAGTTTATTTTTACTATGAATGGGAGAAAGTGCAACTTAAAATGCTGTCTAAAAATGGAATGTTATATAAAAAGTTTATAAAAATAATTTAGGTTGAAGTACTAAAACTGAAATAAAGTATATTAAAGCCAAGTAGAAATATATACCTATGTGTACCCCTCTCTCTCTCTCTCTCTCTCTATATATATATACACACACACACACACACACACACACACACAAATGACACACTATATTTATATACATATATATATTTACGTAAATAAATATAGTGTTTTTAAATATATGAGAAAAAATTGTTAAAATGTTTAATAATAATATTTAACGGATAAAATAGAACAACGTTTATTTGAAATCGAAATCTAAAATACTAAAATAACACCATTTCAGATCCCAAAACTTAAGCACGAGCAACAATAATGCATTATTACATAATGGGAAGCATTCATGAACCACACTGAAAATTCCCTGCATATGGAAGCGTCCTCCACCCTGTCCTTCCGGAGTGTATTTAAGCAGTGGCTCCCCTTGGTCCGGGGCAATGAGTAAATGCCCATCTGTCAGGGCCGCAGGGGAACGGAGACGTACCATTCCTCATCCTCAGGTCCTGTATACAGTCCCACACGTCCGCCTGATAAATGGCCACCAAGTCTGAACGGATGACCTGAATCCTCCTCATTTGTCCACTGTGACTCCCGACATCTCAGAGCTGAGGAAGACAATCAGTGTAGTATAGTGTGGTAATGATACTTTACCACAATGTTGCATTGATCTACTGACTCCAACTATTGATATTCACTTGTTTTTATGTTACTTCACAAGGCTTTATAGTTTCTGGGTGTAATGATAAAACCTTCATATTCATCCGGAAGAAGGAGGCGGGAACCGGCGGACAATCAAATCACATTTTAATTACAAAATAAACACAAAACAGCGCACCAGCCCCTCACGGACGACTTGTGCGCTCAAATAAAAATCAAAACACAACTAAAAGCCCAGGCCTGGTCCTCTCTCGTCCTTCACTGTCGTCACTCCAGTTTTATATCCTTCCATCTCCTCCGTGGGCCTCGAGACCGGCAGTGGGTCGCAGGTGTCACTGATTTCCCAATCATTGCCGGCCTCACTCCTTGTTCCCACGTCCCTCGGCCCCGCCCCACTCGCCACATACCCCCATCGCCCCTCGCAGGCCGGGGGGTACCCACGAGACTGCGCTCTACTCCCCCCACCCCCCCCTCCCTCCGGGGGGGACCGCTCACGGGAACCTGCGGGAACCTGGGGGTAAGACAGACGAGGCGAGAGAAAAGGAGATGGAAGGAGGAGCGACAGAGACGAGAGAGGGGAGAGAGAAAAAAAAAAAATTCCGGTTCCCAGACGCACTGCTGCTCGGCCCTCCACCGGCTGGGCGATCTCCTCCGCGGTGCCTGGCGGTGGCACTGGACGGCCCTCGGCGGACGGCATGACACCCCTCCGCCGCCCGGTGGACGCCGACGGCTCCTCCGGTTTTGGGCAGCCGGCAGGAGTCCCCCGTTCCCTGCTCCACCGGATACCTTCACGGAGGCAGCAGGCTCCGGCTCTCTGGCGAATGGTGCCGACTCCTCCGCTCCCTCACGGAGGCAGCCGCCCCTGCCTATCGTGGGCGGTCGGCAGCGAGCTCGCCCGTCCACGGCAACTCACTCCAGCCCACCGCCTCGAGCGTCCATGGCGGCACACTCCTCGCCTGCTCGATGGCACCGCGGATTCACCACAGCGGCGAGGGATCTTCAGCAGCGCGTCCCTCCTTCTCCCGGGCTTCGGCACCACTGTCATGATAAAACCTTCATATTCATCCGGAAGAAGGAGGCGGGAACCGGCAGACAATCAAATCACATTTTAATTACAAAATAAATACAAAACAGCGCACCAGCCCCTCACGGACGACTGGTGCGCTCAAATAAAAATCAAAACACAACTAAAAGCCCAGGCCTGGTCCTCTCTCGTCCTTCACTGTCGTCGCTCCAGTTTTATATCCTTCCATCTCCTCCGTGGGACTCGAGACCGGCAGTGGGTCGCAGGTGTCACTGATTTCCCAATCATTGCCGGCCTCCCTCTTTGTTCCTACGTCCCTCGGCCCCGCCCCACTCGCCACACTGGGGTATCGCAAAACACACTGCTTTTGAAATAGGGCAGATGATGCAGTGGATGAGAATAAATCTAACTCTATTTGTGATAATAATAACATCAGTACACCTGCAGGTGCTGTATGCTTTACTCACACATTTGTGTCTCCTTCATTAGTGTTATTATTTAATAATAATATTTACGGCCCCGTAATTTCTATATTTTAGGTCCAGATTAAATTTATAAATGCATTTTTTCTCATCTGATTTGGTTGAAAATCTGTGTTAAGTATATCACATGTAAAAACGTGTTTAATTGTGTTAAATGTGCCCTTGTAGTATACATAAAATCTTAAAAGTGTGTGTGTGTGTGTGTGTGTGTGTATAGTTTATTTATTTTTAAACTGCACTTGTAGATAATATTAATAAAATAAAAGACCACTTAAGTGTACTTGGAGAGTACACATTCATGTTTCTAAACTAATTTAAGTATAATTATATATGAAATAAATTGCAAATTAAGTGCACTTTTAAAAAGTGTTATTCAATATTACTTTTAGTATGTTTTAAAATGAACTCATTACAATTTCATCTTTATAAATGTGTAATAAAACATTTTAATTGATGACACACAAGTTTCAAAAGACATTAAGTATGTTTTGTTTTTACCATAAATGATTTTCCGTATATTCAGTATATAAGCAGTACTTAAACCATGTTTCAAATGCAATAGAATTATGAAATTACATATAAAGATGTAAGTCCTATTTCGATTAACATGCACTTAAAAGGATGGTTCACCATTGACTTCCATAGTACGAAAATACTGGATGAATAAAAAATGTTATGGAAGTCAATAGGGACCAGCAACTGTTTGGTTACCATCAGTCTTCAAAATATCTTCTTTTGTGTTCAAGAAAAAAAAATTAAGTTCATACAGGTTTGGAAAATTTTTTGATTTACAACAAATTTACATCCAATTGACACTTAAGTATATTCATTTAAAGTATATTATTTCCATATTAAAAGTATGCTCAAGTGTATATTTTCACAAGGGATATATACTTTGTCACAAGGACATGTACCTCTGAAAGAGTGCAATTACACAGCAAATACTTCTACTGTAAAGTAGCCATTGTGTTTAATTTGATTTGCATCATGTTTTGTACCAGAATAAATAGTGAGTGTAAAGAAAACAGATTTGCAGCCTGGGGAAAGCTGCTTTTGTGCCTTCTGATTTGTTTGTATGCCTTTTGAATCTCATCTTGTAGATGATAGACAGTTTATAGATAGATAGTTTCAGAAAAGGGTCATAAATGTTCATTTGTTTAGCCAACAACAAAATAAACGTATGTTGTATGTTGCTGTTAACAGCAAATGAGTGTGTATGTTTGCGTTGTGTTCATCTCCTGTCCTGTGTCGTGATGAACGTGGTGTTTTTATCTTTTGTAAGGTGTGTTGTTTTGTAATTGTTCCCAGCAGACGGCTCAAGGTACAGTGCAGCTGCAAAAAAATGGAAAGCTCCAGTTTCAGTGATTCTTTTAAAATGATATTATAGTGATGTGTTATATATATGCATTCATATTGTGTGAGTTAATTGGGAGGGTGAGTGTGTGCATGTGCTCGTAAACACATTCACATCTTTGTTGAACCAATGTGAGAATGCCAGAAGAAGAAGAGAAATGAGAGTTAATAGCAATATAATCCTGATCACGTCGCATCCTATCGATGATGTTGTAAAATGTCTTACTGTAGATGATTTCATAAAAATTTAAAGCTATGCCTCGGTATCTAGGAAATATGCGATTTCAGGAATGGTGTTTGATGACTAATTAAAGGAAACAACAGTCGAGTGGCTGCTGGATTCTGTGCACTTTTTGAATCGATTTTGCCAGGATAGATAAAGGAAGAGAGAAAGAGAGAGATTGCTGTCCTCCCATTGAGTTCAGGCCAGTGGCTTAGTTGCTGGCCAGACCCTGTGAGATTTGGCTGCTCGTTTTTTTAACTTGTGGGGAAAAACTACAGAAAAACTAGCTCAGAGTTTGTGAAAAGCTATGGACAAACACTCAGTTAGTGGACTTCAGAGTAAAAGATGCCGTGTCTTTGATAATGTGGACAAAAGTTGCACAAAGCAAAGGTTCCAAAAGGGTTTTTCACAGCAATCCTATAGAAAAACCATTTTTGGATCCACAAAGAATCTTTCAGTGATCAGTTCTTAAAAGAACCACCAAAAGAACAATTTGATTACTTTGAAGACACCATTAAACATAACCATCAGTGGGGCGTAAGCAGATCAGTTGGAAATTACCTAGCAAGATCTCACAAGTTCATGCGAATTAGCCACCAATTCGCCAAAATAATTACGAATTGTCATTACTTGGTGTGTTGAAATATCGATCTCCTTGTTTTAATCAATCTTCATTTTAACCAACCAATGTTGATCTTTTAGTCTGTGTGTTTTAGTTGAAAAAGTCACTAAACATTATTTGTAATGCGCATCCTGTTCAATAATCGCAGTAAGCTTTGTGCTGCAACTTTCAATAAGAAACGGTGTCAGATTTCAAATAATGTGAGTTTTTATCACAAACATCAATCAATACATGTGGTTTTGTTGCTTTTTAATGTGGCTTGACAGCTCACTGTAGCAACCTCAGTTCAAACGGCACACGAACTGATCATTTCTCCCTGTTTACTACTAGTTATAGTACAACATAAAGCTGAATGAATGAGTATGTGTGTTGAAAGGTAAACTTTAACTTACTGAACATGCTACTTGAGTTGTTTTTGGCGGTCTGTTTTAGTCTAGTCTTTGTGTGAAGCTGTCATTTTAGTTTTTATTAGTTTTAGTCACATTTATCCATGACTATGTTCAACGAAAACATAGTTTTTATTTTATAAACCAGATTTAGTCTCGTTTTTATTCGTCAACAATATTGCATTATTGCGTTGCGTCTTGTCTCATTTTAGTCACATGGTGTTGGTTTTTAGTCACAAGGTTCGTTGACGATGATATTTCGTCATAATTTTCATTGACGAAAGCAACATTACATGTTTCAAGTTAATTACACATAAAAAGTTTAGGGCAGCAACAGAACTTACATTTTGAAGTTCGGTTGACATAGGTGGAATTTTTATTTTACAGAGATTAGCAGTTGAATTTAATAGCTTAGGCTGTGAATTTTAACCTTTAATATTATGGTAATGCACCAACGGACAGGGTTCCTTCTGTAGTTTACAGCATTATTTTAGTTTAGTTTTTTCAAACAACAAAAAAATGTAATATTTCAGAGTGAATCAGTATCAAATCGAAACAAACTGAGAGCTTTTGAATCAAAATCAAATCATAAAATCTGTTCTAATACCCAGCCCTTGTTCATCAAATACTAGTATTTGCACTCCTTCATTCTTATAACTTCATTATGACTGGAGTTTTTGATATATCATATATTAACTCTCACGTCAGAAAGTCTAGAACGTTTTTTTTTACTGCTGCTTGGTATCTTGTTTTTCTTTTCTTTTTTTACTGTTCAAAAAGTTACTTGACATCAAACTCAAAGTTTAAATAAAACTCAAATGATATTGTTCACCTTGAAAATGCTGTATTCTTGTGCACAGATGTGCTTTATTCTTCTGAGGAGCTTATTTATAGTGTTTGACTGCAGCATATTTTTCCTCAAACACATTAGCCAGTTTCCTCCGTTTTCTCTCGCATTTAAGAAATCGTGCTGTGGTCATGGAACAGTCTGAGGGAGTGAACATCACTACATGCTGACTCAAGAGACACTGAAGGCAAAAACAGGCCCTGAGGTCAGGTCTGGTCCTGCATGCTCGGGTGTTTCTGTGTAGTCAGTACTCCCTTTTTTTGCTCAAAAGTCCCTCCCGGAATCAAATCCACTGGTTGAGGTGATATTAAATGCATATTTTGAGTAAACTAAAGCATTTTTTGACCTTGCATGCATGTAAACCTATTGCAGGAGACTCCCAAAACAATATCAGGAACCTAAAAAATGGCAGAATAGGGGCACTTTTTTAAAAAAGAGCTTCTTTTTATGAGTTTAGTTTTCTTTTTAATTTTAGCTTAATGTTATGTGCATTGCCCTTTTTGTTAGTTTTTGCTTAAAAGAAAGTTGTTTAGCTTTTATTCACTTTCAGCTTTAGTAAATTTCATATGTAGCTTTATTTTAATAAAGTTTTAGTACTTCGAAATTTATTTCAATGCAACATTTCAATATAATTTAAGTCTCATTTTATTAAGTTTACATTTTTCGTCTTATTTATATTTTATTTTAGCTTTATTTCAGTTAACAAAAACATTATTATAATTAATATAATAATTGTTAATTTAGTTTGATGTTAGTTTGATTGATCGAAACATTTGATGTCTTTCCTTAAAAAGTTATTGAAATTGTTTAACTGTTATGCTACTTACTGTACCAAAAATATTTTTTTATGTCATAATTGCTGTTTTATTACTATATTCCATGGTATTTACATAATGTCCAAAAACTTGTGATTGTACATTATGGCACTTTATTTGGTTGAATCTGTGGTCTGATGAGTGCTAATCAGAGAGGGCATATAACCCATTTGGCAAGAAATGTGCTTGTTAATAATGTAGTGAATGTATCCGTTCTCTCTTTGTTATTGAGATCAGCCTTTTGCGGTGAATAAATGAATGCCATGAAATTGGAATTGATGCATTTGCAGGAAATAGGAAGTAACAGCAACACCTGCTAGTGTTAACGCGTGTATTTTTAACTTGTGACATTAATGTGTATAGTAATGGCTGTTGGTATTTGTCAGGTTTCCGTTGCATGCATTGCGTCAGGCATAAAAAAGCTGGACGACTCATAAAAAGGGGAATAAAGTGGATGTGTCTCATTATTCATAACTAGAGCGGTCATGGAGGTTTGAGTCCCTCAGGAAAGCAGTTGTACAGTCTTTATCCTTGACATTTTTATTATTAGTTTGAGTCTTCATGTTCAAGCCCACTGTGCTTTTCTGCTTAAACAGGGTCAGTATTCCCTTCTGTCCTGATAAAAATACCTAAAAAAGTCTGTCACTTGTGTTAAATGTTTATTATGTTTCCTTAGTAAACCTGTACTTCCGCCCTTACTGGTGCCCCCAGTGTTATATGGGTTAAATAAGCGCACCCATTCATCTCTATACGGGCGATGTTATTTCTGAACACTCCGGGAGTCTGATCATTTCAAGACTTTGTTCTTTGATGGAGGCCAAACTCTTTGAAGCCAATCCAAGCAGAACCTCAATGAAGTTTGAGAAAGTGTGTTAAAGGTTGACACAAAAAACACAAATGCATTGTTTTTAAGGTGATGTGTTTTTGCACATAATGGAAGACAATAATCGAATAGAAATAATGCTTGTTATTTTTCATTTTAAGAGGTATGTGATACATATTCTTAGTTTTAGACTGATTGTGGGTTGGAATCATCAAGTGACTGTGATGTAGAAGTGTCACAACACATTATTTATGAGACCAGTGCTTATACAGCCAATCAGAAGTATTGGTTGCTAATAATAAATTGCATGGTTTGAAAGCAGGAGTTGCATTTGTGCCCTGGTATGGTGTTTGCAGATTTATGGAGAAGTGAACATGTAAACAGATCAGACCACTCGTATGTGAATCTGTAATATAATATACTAAAATATCAACTGTACGTGTATGGGCATTGTATTGTACTAACAAACTGTGCACATTTATGATTTAGGACCACATTAGTCATTATCTGATTGTTGGTGGCATAATTCTGTTTACATATGTGACCCTGTAGCACAAAACCAGTCTTAAGTCCCTGGGGTATATTTGTAGCAATAGCCAAAAATACATTGTATGGGTCAAAATGATATAGATTTGTATTTTATGCCAAAAATCATTAGAATATTAAACGCACAGTATGGAATTTTTGGCCACCAGGGGTCATCAATCAAAATAATAACATAAGACGTACTTTGATGACGTCGGGAAAGAGCGTAGGCTCATGGGAGTTGCTGTTCATTGGAACACGCGCTATGTCGCTCATTTTAACGGAGGCCGGCGACACACTGGATGCGTGGCGCAAGCGTCTCAGCTGCGTGGCGTGTCAGTTTTTAATTCGGCTCCCATGTTAATAGGTTAGAGCTTGCAGACTGCCTGTGTGAGTTCAAGCCGCGCGGAAAACGCATGCTTGCTAGAAATAGAACCGACGCCTATTTTTCACGCGACACGCACGCGTGTTGGAAGCGTTTCCAGGCAAAATATAATAGGAAAATATGTTTATATGTAATTTTGTACACAAATACATATTAATTCATGACATTTTGATGTTTGAAGTCTATAGGTTGACATAAATTCAGATATAAATGTAATTTAAAAAATAAATAAATAATTATCGATTTTCAAATATTGCACCTGTCAAACATCGTCTATTTTGCCGTCAATACTGTTGACGGTGTCCTTTATCAGTAGGCTTTATATTTATGTTCAACATGAAGTATAGATATTGTTGTCATGAAGACAAGAGCCTGGTCTGTCAGCGGTCTCCCTTCACCTACAGCAGCAGCAGCCTAGTATTTTGACAATCACGTCTTTTCGAACGGAGAGATATATGAATTATCAGACCCCTATCAAATCAATAATCCATCTAGCTAGTAGTAATATATGTATAAAACACAATATATGTTAAAAAAGCTACTTTATCCAGCTAGATATAGAACACATGTAGATTTACATTATACTCTACATGAGAGCTAGTCCGTCTGCGTTTTACACAAGACATCATCGTTTCACAAAATATACGGATAGATACAGTTAGCTGAATGGATGCATACCTGTTTATTAGAATGCAAACATCTCTCTGTAGTTTCAGCTTGTCATGAAGCTCTCTCTATCTTGGAAATGCAACTCCAATATTTACCCGTGTCTTGTTTGTTCTCTTGTCCCAAAACTTTCTCAGGTCATTTATTTCACCCGTACGTTTGCGCTTCACAGAACGTGCAGGCAAAGCATAATCATGATCCATAACTAAGTTATTGATTTAAGTATAAATACGAATATAAACAATATAAATATAAAATATAATAGTCTCGATCAAGACTAGCTACTACTTTTTCTTCTTCGTCTCGTCTTTGCTTCTGTTCACCTTTGTATTTGGCGTTCCGCCCATGTCTATGGTTCCGCCAGGTTCCGCTGGAAGTTAGATAAACTAGAGGGGTCAAAGTTTATATGACGCCATAGACGGGCGACAAAACGTCTTCTAATTAAACTATAATTTTCTCCGGATTTTAAAGTTTGTGGAAACTGTCGGGATAATGTAAGTACACAACTAAAAAATATATATAACATAGATATAGTCATATCTGCTATTTTTAAAGCAGAAAAATTACATATTGTGCCTTTAAGAAAAGATCATGTTCCATGAAGATTTTTTTTTTTTTAATTTCCTACCGTAAGTATATTAAAACTTAATTTTTGATTAGTAATATGCATTGCTAAGGACTTCATTTGGACAACTTCAAAGGTAATTTTCTCAGTATTTAGATTTTTTTTTTTTTTTGCACCTTCAGATTCCAGATCTTCAAATAGTTGTATCTCTGCCAAATAACAAACCATACATCAATGGAAAGCTTATTTATTCAGCTTTCAAATGATGTAGAAGTCTCAATTTAGAAAAAATTTACACTTAAGACTGGTTTTGTGCTCCAGGGTCACATGTATGTGAGCTATATATAAATCTGATGTGCCACTTTCGTCATATATGCAAATATAACTTCCTTAATAATGTTGGTGACAGGCAGTGAGATTGTGTGGCTCTCAAAGTGGCTAAAACAAGTTTAACAGCTGTTTTTTTTTTTTTTTTTTTTTTTGTAAGTGAAACAAAGAGGATTGGTTTGCTTTCTACTTCAAAATGTCAGATTTAATGGCTACTTGTGGTTTCTTTGTAATTATTCGTGAAGTTCACTAGTAATTTTTGAGTGAAAAGTTTCAACTTCATTTTTGTTGTTGTTGTGTATGTGCCACATTACTCCCTGGACTCAAATAGTTGTCCATTTGGGAGGACTAAAGTTTGCAAATGTGGCCTGAACATTCAGATGCGTTTACACTTGGTGGAGCGTCTCAAACCTCCTCCTCTCAAAACGTGTGGAAACTGAAACTAAGGGTTTCACTGCTCTCGTCACTCTTTCTCTCATGGCAGGACTAGTAACACATCATCAAGTGTTATATCTACTGGAGGCATAAAGGCCATGGACTAAGATGAATGGGTTTACCGTGGCCTTTTCTAGTGTAGGCCAGCCACATCTTTGCTGTCTGGCAGTCTTCACAGTGTAAAGATTCACTTGGAGGACATTTAGGCATCCTCCATCACTGAAGGCTTTCATCTGCTCTCAGACAGGCTCTTCTCCTGCAATTACGGAGGATTCCTGCATGTAATTGAGCTCTGGATTGTTTACCACATTGAAAGCGTATCGCGTTGGCCTCTAATGCATCTCAGTGCATTATCACTCAGTCACAGTGTTGTTCTATTAGCGGAGATTCAAGAGGAAAGTGTATTTTATTTCTGTGCTCTTGTGGCTTGTACAGTTTCAGTCTCTCTCCATCCGTGTTTTTCCAGATCGCTCGCTATGATGTCAGACAGCGGAGTTCACTGTGATTTAGGGTAGACTCCTCTTCATACAGTCACTTGTATGTCACGGGTCGTGTGGTTTCTAGGAATGCAATCATTAGGTGTTACAGGTGAAATATGTCCATTCAATTTTTGTTGTTCTGTTGGATAATAGAAGTAAATGCATCCTCCGTTTGAAGCTGTACAGAAGCCTATTGTTGAATGAATCCATTGTGAGTTGTCTTCTCCCACGGGCCGGGCTGGGCTGGCGGTTATTGGTTGGTTCGTGTGGTGCGTTTAGTTTGGCGTCAGCACTTTGGCATTGGTGTGTGATGAGCTCTCGTGTCTCTAAAACACATGACTCATTGACGTGGTCTTCCAGCAGAAACATGCGGTCAGATCTCTGCTGACTAGACAGGCTTTTACTTTTCTTAGATGCTGGATGGAAATGGTTTGGTGACGTAGTGCTCATTTAGTGCCATCGCACACGTGTGTATGTGTTGGTGCATCTGAGGACAGGATGTTGTGGGTTATATGTGGGTTATATATATATAAATATATGGAAAATTGACTTATCTATTTCTGAGATTATTACTAATAACATGCAACGTAATGAGGTCATGTGACCAATATTATTCTATGAAACGTTAAATCGGTTTGAAAGCAGCACAGTGTCACTGCGTTTAAACTCTTCAGGAGGTCAACCTGCGCATGCTTTATTACAACAGCTCTCTGAATATTAGGCTTGAATATTTGAACATCCAGAATATTGCATACTTCACCATTAGATCCAAAGTTTGGTCATGTTTCCACTCAATTTAAGATATTGTATGATAATATATAACTATTGCAACTGTTGTGAATGAAAGATTCTCCTGATCTACAATAATTAGCTATATTGGTTAATGATTGAGCCACATTTGATGTAGTATGACATTACTTTCTGTTTCTACTCCATAATTGCTGCTGCTCATGGAGGGGTGGGTGTGTGTGTGTGTGTGTGTGTGGATCACTATGAGCTGACCAATACATGTGACATGGTTTACTGGCAGCCCAATTCATCCGTTTTCATCCGTTTTCACACTTATCAGCTCAAACTTCACACTACATTAGGACTTCATTAGCACATCAATCTCTCTCTCTCTCTCTGTGTGTGTGTGTGTGTGTGTGTGTGTGGATCGTTTTTGCACCTTTTCGATAACAAAAAAAGTTCTAAGCAAAGCCACAGCAGAACATTTGCGCATCTGCGAGCAACACATAACAGTCTTTCTCTACTAAATGATTAATTTTTAAACAAGTCAATGATTCAGTGAGCCATTTATAAAAACGTTTATTTCATTTAATGAATGAATCAGCCGTTTGAACGGATTGGTTGAATCAATGATTCACTCATTAAGACAATGACTTGTCAACACCTACTAGTGATTTAATTTCATATTTAAAAGTATCATTGCATTTTTCCAACATTTCAAATTGTGAATAAAAGCAGAATGCAATGATGTGGAATTTTCAAATTTCAATATTTTATTCAGAATACAACATAGATGACATATCAAATGTTTAAACTGTGAAAATGTATCATTTTAAGGGAAAAATAAGTTGATTTTAAATTTCATGGCATCAACATATCTCAAAAAAGTTTGGACAAGGCCATGTTTACCACTGTGTGGCATCCCCTCTTCTTTTTATAACAGTCTGCAAACGTCTGGGGACTGAGGAGACAAGTTGCTCAAGTTTAGGAATAGGAATGTTGTCCCATTCTTGTCTAATACAGGCTTCTAGTTGCTCAACTGTCTTAGGTCTTCCCTGAAAAAGACAACGTCTGGATGGGAGCATATGTTGTTTTAGAACTTGGATATACCTTTCAGCATTGATGGTGCCTTTCCAGATGTGTAACCTGCTCATGCCACACACACTCATGCAACCTCATACCATCAGAGATGCAGGCTTCTGAACTGAGTGCTGATAACAGCTTGGGTTGTCCTTGTCCTCTTTAGTCCAGATGACATGGTATCCCAGTTTTCCAAAAAGAACTTCAAATTTTGATCCGTATGACCACCGAAAAGTTTTCCACTTTGCCACGTCCATTTTAAATTAGCCTTGTCCCAGAGAAAACACCTGCACTTCTGGATCATGTTAAGATATGGCTTCTTTCTTTTTTGACCTAAAGAGTTTTAGCCGGCAACGGTGAATGGCACGGTGGATTGTGTTTACTGACAATGTTTTCTGGAAGTATTTCTGAGCCCATGTTGTGATTTCCATTACAGTAGCATTCCTGTATGTGGTGCAGTGCCGTCTAAGGGCCGAAGATCACAGGCATCCAGTATGGTTTTCCGGCCTTGACCCTTACGCACAGAGATTGTTCCAGATTCTCTGAATCTTTGGATGATATTATGCACTGTAGATGATGATAACTTCAAACTCTTTGCAATTTTTCTCTGAGAAACTCCTTTCTGATATTACTCCACTATTCTGCGCTGCAGCATTGGGGGAATTGGTGATCCTCTGCCCATCTTGACTTCTGAGAGACACTGCCACTCTGAGAGGCTCCTTTTATACCCAATCATGTTGCCAATTGACCTAATAAGTTGCAAATTGGTCCTTCAGCTGTTCCTTATATGTACATTTAACTTTTCCAGCCTCGTATTGCTACCTTTCCCAACTTTTTTGGAATGTGTAGCTCTCATGAAATCCAACATGAGCCAATATTTGGCATGACATTTCAAAATGTCTCACTTTCAACATTTGAGATATTATCTATATTCTATTGTGAATAAAATATTTTAAAAAGTTTGAGATTTGTAAATTATTCCATTTCAATTTTTTACAAACAATTTGTACAGTGTCCCAACTTTTTTGGAATCGGGTTTGTGTATATATATAATATAAAAATCTATATTTACAATCTAACGCATTTTAAATGTTAAAATATACCATTTACTCAATTTTCTACTAAATGAACGATTGATTATTTATTTCTACTTTGATCAATGACAACGCACTTTTATTTGAAAATATTAATTTATTAAATAAAATAAAAAATGCAATTACAGCTTCACTTCACTTCAATTCACCTCTTCTAGGTTGAGTATGTTTTGCATGATTTGAATTGAAACCCATTTTCATATTTTTTTGGGAGGCATAAAGTCAAGAACATCAGTGTGATGCATCCGAGCTGATATCATAATGAAGAAAAAACCTGAAAACAAACCCTGAATACTTAAAAAGAAAATGTAGGTTTGCATAAAAAATTTTTTTTTTAATCATAGTTTTGCTGCCTATTAATATTTGAAAAACTATTGTCAGGAGAATCAATGTGGTGCAACCAACATGGCAAAAAAAATCTCTTAAAATATTATAATTTTGACCTTTTTTTTTACTGTAGATTTAGCTAAGGGTTAGTTTAGGTCATCAAATATAATGTTGTGTGACTCCAAAACATAATAATGGATCAAATCAATAATACTTTGAATCATTTTTTAAGTATTTTGGTAACACTTACAATTAGGACACATTAGATAACATTAGCTATTGCATTAACTAACATTAAATATCAATGAACAATACATTTGTTACAGTTTTTTTATTAATGTTTTTACTATTCATTAACTGTTCATCGTTAATATTAACTCACTTCCTTTAAATAATATTCGCAGATACAACTTGATTTTATTAATGCGTAAATGTTAAAATTAACTAAGCTTAATAAATGCTTTAGAAGTATTTTTCATTGTTAGTTCATGTTAACTAGTGCAACCTTACTGTAAAGTGTTAACAGTATTTTAATATTTTAAGCTTCCTTTTAAAACTTTGAAAAAGCATTTGAAAAAAGTTATTTAATTATGTGTTATTTATTTAGTTAGTTATTTATGTGACGGTCATTAAATAAAAAATGTTCAAAACTATACACAATCTAACATGAATACAAAGAGTACATTGCTAAAAAACTTGCCACATGTTTCAAGCTTCAATGTTTCAAGGACACTTTTGACCCATTGACCTTTACATCATTCACCCAAGATAACAAATGCACAGATAGAAACGCGCTGAGAGAACACCTTTGCATTGTGAGATCGTTTTTTGCGTGGGAAATGTATATCGGTTTAGTTTGATCAATTATATCTGTACTCTAATATTAATACATGGCAGTTGGTTGACTGTGGTGTGTGTGTGTGTGTGTGTGTGTTTGCACAGAGAAACCAGTGAACGCAGACCAGCAGGAGCGGACTCTTCTGAAGGGTGTGTTCAGCGTCAGGAAGGGAAAGACGCAGCTCCATAAATGGGCCGAGCGGCAGGTCATCCTGTGCGGGACGAGTCTGATCGTGGCCTCTGTCAAGGACAGCCTGACCGGCAAGATGCACATCCTACCCCTGGTCGGGGGGAAGGTAGGGCTCCACACACACACACACACACACACACACACACACACCGGACTCTGAGAACAGATAACAGAGAGCAGATGCATCAACACAGCTGTGAGTGAATGAGGATGAGGAGGGAAGCGAGGGAGACCTTTCTCCACAGCGTGTTTTAAAGAATCATTCTGGGTTGTTTTCAACCAAATGTCTGTGGACAGAATGTGTGGCATGCTGTCGATTACCACACACAATACTTTCAGCTCCGAATCGTTTCAGTTTCAATTTACAGTAATACACTTCAAGTGGACGTCTAGCAGCCCAGGGGGTTTAAAGGCAGAAATGTGTTTTTGTTTTGTTCTTGTTGAAGCACTTGCATGAATTCTTCAGTGTAAAACCTGTTTTGAATTTTTAAATCCTCAGAGGTGGTGGAGAAACTACTAGAAGTAGTGTGCTTAATTGTAGCTTAAATATAATTGAGTGTACTTAGAACTCAAATTATTTTATGTTTTTTTTTTTTTTACATTTTATATATATTTGTGTGTGTGTGCTCTTGTTTTTGTGTCATATCAGGACACAACTCTGTATAATGACATGGGTATGACACAGGTATTACAAGGAGAGGGTGACTTATGAGAACATAACCCATGTCCCCATTTTTCAAAACGCTTATAAATCATAGTTTTTTTGTAAAAATGCAGAAAGTTTCCTGTGAGGGTTAGTGTTAGGTGTAGGGTTGGTGTATAGGGCCATAGAATAAACAGTTTGTACAGTATAAAAACCATTACACCTATGGGATGTCCCCACTTTTCACAAAAACAAACGTGTGTGTGTGTTTATACAATTTCAAAGGCAGCAAAAGTAATTATGAAATTACATGCAAAAATGTACTTAAGTCCAACTTAAGTGGGTCAAAAAAAGCACTATAAGAATCGCAATTAACATGAAAGTAAGTTTCCATTAGCATTGCATCACTTGCTCACCAGTGGATCCTCTGCAGTGAATGGGTGCCGTCAAAACATTAAATAAAATGTCACAGTAATCCACAATTAATCCACACCACTCCAGTCCATCAGTTAATGTCTTGTGAAGTGAAAAGCTGGGTGTTTGTAAGAAACAAATCCTTCAATAAGACGTCTTTAACCTCAAATCGTTGCTTCCGGCTAAAACACCACAAAAAGTCCTCAATCCATAATATTACCTTCTCCAGTGAAGAAGTCGTCTCGTTTGAATCAGGAGAGAAATCTGCACAGATTATCCACCGTTTATGAGCGGAAACAGTCCAAAACGGACAGCTCTAAACAAATAAATGTGTTGATTTGGATTTGAGAGGACATCAGAACTGGATTATAGACTCATATTTCGATTAGAATTCATTGTTTGAAGATAAAACTGCTTAATGATGGATTTGTTTCTCACAAACATGCACCTTCGTGCTTCTCAAGACATTAATTGATGGATTGGAGTGTTTTTTTTAAAGCATATGATTTCCATAATACCGGAGCCAATGAATGTTTAGGTTAATACAATGAGTGCTTCTGAAGAAGAACCTTTTGCCATGTTTCATGGCATGGAGGTGTTTTATCAAAGCATGTAGTGACATCCATCTTTCTGGTGTCAGGTGGAGGAGGTGAAGCGGAGGCAGCACTGTCTGATGTTCAGCTCCGCCGGACCGCAGGCTCAGACTTACTACGTTAACTTTGACACACTGGCCGACTACCAGCGCTGGCTTCGGCAGGCTTCGAAAGTGAGTGAACGTGCTGCATCTAATCTAGATTTCATTTGTGATTCAGTAGCCCATCAGCGTTTTCTCTTCTTTTTGATTGTTCAATAAAAAATCCCTGTATTTTCCGCCCTACCCACTGCCTGCAGGGAACAGCTCTACTGAAACAGCTGTCTGTGTTTTCATTTGGGTTCTGAAAACACACATGTATTGTCCTGAACTTGTATGTTTGCTTTTTTGTGCTCGGTTGGTCCTCATTTTTCTTAATCGTGTAATTAATTGGCTTTCCAAACTCTGGAGTCTAAAGAGGTCTGATCATCTCTGAATAGTGTGAGGGTGATCCAGAGGTAAAGGGCTGTTTGAGGTGGCATGATAGATGAGAAGGAGTTGTGTGTGTGTGTGTGTGTGTGTGAGATCTGATTGACTCCGAACTAAAAGAGCCCTTCAATTCAATCCAAGCTGTTGACTAAAACTAAAACTGAAACAATTAAAATTTTTATTTTTTTGTCAATTGAAATAAAGCTAAAAAAAATACTATATGAACTAACTGAACTAAATATGTTTGAGGTACTTGACCGTACTTGAAGTACTAAAACAAAAACTCAAATGTAATATATTTGTTAAAGAAATGTCATAAACGCATAACAAAATTAGTCAAATGGAAACCAAAATGAAAAGACAAAATATATCAAATAAAAAGGCTAATTCAAAGTTGTAATAAATATTTTAATAGTATATAAATAATTTTATTTATTTGGGAATGTGATTTTTTTTTTTTTTTTTTGGAAAAATTATTATTAGTAGTAGTAGTATTATATATATTTTTTTCAATATTGTAAAAGATCCATGTGGAGAGCTCATAAAAAACATCAAAGGCTTTGATTTGATAACTGAAAATGTAGTGGTGTGACTATCAAGTAAAAGATTAATAACAGCTTGAATACATTCAAATAAAGTAACAATTATTTCTCACAAATCAGGATTATAATGAAAGAAGAAGAAGCTGAAACAAATTTACCACATGAAGACAGAAGTAGTTTGGTATTATCATTTTTTAATTTATTATTATTATTATTATTTGTGTTATTATTAGTTATATATTGAAGTAAATATACTTTATTACTTAACCACCACCCCCCCCCCCCCGTTTTTTTTTTTCATAATAGTAAAAATAATAAAAGATAATGCCAAACTACTTCACATGCTGCTGTCTTTTACAGCTTCTTATTAAGAATTTAATTCATTTTAATTTAAGTTCATCACAGAAGAGCTATGTCTGTATGAATACATTTTTAAGTAATTGATCCATTTCGACACAAATATGTGAGCCTGGAGCTCAAAACCAGTCTTAAGTCTCTGGGGTATATTTGTAGCAATAGCCAAAAATACATTGTATGGGTCAAAATTATTAATTTTTCTTTTATGCCAAAAATCATTAGGATATTAAGTAACGATCATGTTCCATGAAGATAGTTTGTACATTTTCTACTTTAAATATCTTCAAACTTAATTTTGGATTAGTAATATGCATTGCTAAGGACAACTTTAAAGATGTTTTTTCTCAGTATTTTGATTTTTTTTTTTTTTATTCCAGATTATCAAATAATTTTATCTCAGTCAAATATTGTCAGATCCTAACAAACCACACATCAATGGAAAGCTTTTTCAGCTTTCAGATGATACATACATCTCAATTTCGAAAAATTGACCCTTGCTTGGTTTTGTGGTCCAGGGTCTCATATGATGTCTCGAGCAACACCTTTTGCATCTTAAAAGATCTGATTGGATGAGACACATTTGAATGCAGCTGTTAAATAAACTGTATTTGTGGGTGGACAAATGATTGTTAATCTTATCATTAAAACCCTGTATAACATGACTTGAAATAACAGTCAAGAAAAAGAGTTCATTCAAATCAATCAATCAATCAACCTTTATTTATACAGCCCTTTACAACACTCAAAGTGAACCAAAGTGCTTTTCAGGAGATATAAAATAAAAATAATAACAAAATATATAATGACACAAAACAGAGTATTAAAAAAAAAAAAAAAATTGTCTGCCACAAAGAAAACACAAAATGCCACAACAACTGCTATAAATTAAAAGCCAGTCTAAATAAATAAGTCTTGAGCTTAGCCTTAAAGAGGCCCAAGTCAGTGATTGTACGTAAATCAGCAGGTAGCTTGTTCCAAAGGCTTGGCCCCGCTACAGAAAAAGCCCGGTCACCCCAGAGTCTGTACCTTGTCCTTGGGACTTCCAGCAAAAGTTGATTTGTTGATCTAAGAGCCCTGTTTGATTGACGCAAAGTTAACATCTCAGTTATGTACGGTGGTGCGAGGCCATTGAGAGCTTTAAAAACAAACAATAAAATCTTAAAATCAACTCCAAAATAAACTGGAAGCCAGTGGAGCGAAGAAAGAATTGGAGTAATATGCTCACGTTTGCGTGTGTTCCAGCTGAAGGCGCCTGAGTGATGACTGTGAGACTCCGACATAAAGCGCATTACAGTAATCTAGTCTTGAACTAATAAAAGCATGAATAACTTTCTCAAGGTCCGAACAATTTAAAAATGGTTTGACCTTGGCCAATAGACGTAGCTGAAAAAAACTAGCTTTCACCACACTGTCAATTTGTTTATCGAATTTCAGGCTACTATCAAAAGTCACACCAAGATTTCTGATAGTCGGTTTAAGCTTCGAAATTAGCATATTAGGGTCAGTGATTGCAGATTCACCAAATAAAATATATTCAGTCTTATCTTCATTCAAATTGAGGAAATTTTGCTCTAACCATAATTTAATGTCATCAATGCAACCAATTAGCGACCCAAGTGCATCAGTGTTTGTTGGACTCATAGGCAAATAAATTTGCAAATCATCAGCATAGCAGTGATAAGCTATGTTATGCCTGGCTATGATGGACCCAAGAGGCAGCATGTAGAGCGAAAATAAAACCGGTCCGAGAATAGAGCCTTGTGGCACCCCACAAGAGAGAGAAGTAGTAGAGAAGGATGAGTTTTCAATCACTACAGAAAAGGTTCTGTCAGTCAAATATGACGAGAACCACTGAAACGCAGTACCCTTAATGCCAACATAATGATTAAGGCGAGACAGAAGGATTGCATGGTCCACTGTATCAAAGGCAGCCGTGAGATCGAGGAGCACTAAAATAACAGGACTCTTGACATCAACAAACCGGGCAATATCATTGTGCACCTTTAACAGTGCAGACTCAGTACTATGTTGCGATCTAAATCCTGATTGAAATTTCTCAAACAAAGAGTTATTTTCTAAAAAAGATTGTAATTGTATAAAGACAACTTTTTCTAACACTTTTGAGGGAAAAGGCAGATGAGAAACTGGTCTGAAATTAGACAAAACTGAAGGATCCAAGTTTGGTTTTTTAAGAAAAGGCCTAACCACAGCGTGTTTGAACACAGCAGGGACAGATCCTGAGCTAAGATATTTATTAATAAAAACCAACAGGAAAGGCCCAACTGTGGTAAAAACTTCTTTTAACAATTTAGTTGGAACAAAGTCCAAGGGGCAGTTTGTAATTTTCATCTTTTGCACTACTTCATTAAAAAATGATAGTGAGACTGGTTCAAACTGTTCAAACACAGCGGAATGGGCTGCAGCGGCAACTGAATCAGTTTCAGAACTATTTGTCGTGAGTTGTCTGACAGACTGCACTTTATTAATAAAAAAGTGAAGAAAATTCTCGCAAGTGGAGACTGAGGCATCTGTCGGAGAAAAAGTATGTGGGTTTATGACAGAATTAATTGTATTAAACATCACCCTTGGACAATGCCCACTATTAGTGATGATATTTGACAAATATTTAGATTTTGCCTCCTTTACAGCCCTTTGATAATCAAAAAGTGAAGTCAGATTGGGAATTCATTGAACTGATAGACATGTTTGCATAACATTGGTTATCTATAACCATCATTTCATTCAAGCAATAAACATTCAAGCCAATGCCTTGCAGTGCTCTGATGTGATATTACACTGATGATTGTTATTAGCCGTGTAGCAGCAAAAGGGTGTGTAAAGAGCGGGACGTTGATGAGCTGTGTGTGTCCTAGGTGGTGTCTCAGACCATCAGTCTGGTGGATTTGTCCTGCTACAGTCTGGAGGACGTGCCCGAGTATCTCTTCTACTGCCAGGACGTCACGCACCTCAACCTACGACACAACTTCATGAGTCTGGACGGCCCTGGAGGACTCGCCAACTTCAACAGGTGAATTCAGCTTTAGATTGGAGCGTCTCACTGTTCAGTGAGGTTTGTCTGCTGTATTTAGATTGTGGACAGAATAGCAGGAGAACAGGGCAATCATTTCTGTTTTCCTGCTACATTAGGGATGCTTTATAAAAACCTTTGAATGCTCTACATAATCACACACTTGTGTGCATATATTCAGGGTGGGATGGGATGTGGTCTCTCGCTGTGCTGCCATGCACACAGACTCTATCATATAGAGCTATTTATTCTGTGCATGCACTTATAACATGGACAGCCGCTTCTGTGCAAACACATGCAATAAGAGCATCATTAAATGGGAGCTTACAGAAGGGTGATGCTCTCACACGTTAATGATCAACTGTGATGAATGGTATTTAAATCGGTGCGGTTATTGTTATATGAGGACACGGAAGTGTTTTTCTCTATGCAAAAGAAATGTCCAGGTCCTGAAATCAATGTAGAAGAAGCCTAAATTGTCCCTTATAAAAAAAAAAGTAATAAAAAAGTGTCCTGTTTGAACACTTTAAGAAAAAACTGCTTCTTGATCCAGAACTTGTGACTTGAAAACAAATGTTCACTGAAATGCTAAATAAAATAAACTTGGTTTCTTTTTTTTTGTTTATCTTGAAGTACTAAAGTGACTAAAACGAACAAATAAAACATATTTTGTATGTGTACATGTGTGAATATATATTTTACCCTATATTTTACAGCGATCAACATTATCATATTATGAAATTGAAAAGATGTGAAATCTAGAAATGTTGCCTTAGCTGCTAACTTAAAGTACTAAAACATAATAAAAAGTAATAAATGTACAGCTGAAATACAAATAAAACAGAAAGAATATAAACTGAAAATTAAAGAGAGAACTGAATATACAAAAAAAAAAGCTAACCAAAAGTATTACAAATATAATACCATACAATTATTAACATACATTTTGCAAATAGGATTTAAAAACAAAGGTATATCTTTTTTTCTTTACTTTTCAGATTTGCAAACATTAATTTTGTTAGTGCAAAGGAAAAAAATTCCATTTACAGATATGCCATTATGTCCAGATTTAGCATCGTATTTGATTTGTGTTGGTTTTTGGGTGAAATATAACTCATACTTTTTGATCCCTTGAAAGAAGCTTCTCTCTCATGTTACAACTTGAAAAAAGCGTTCAGAAAGCTTTACTCATCTCCTTTCTGGTCTTCTCTCACTCTCTCTCTCTCTCTCTCTCTCTGTTCATCTCAGCTGTGTCATATATTTAGCAAGTGTGTGTGGTGGGCGTTTCAGGATGCGTGGGCTGGTGGTGTATGTGTGCGCGTGCATGCGTGTGTGTGTGTGTGCATAAGTTAAATATATCATATATATATATATATATATATATATATATATATATATATATATATATATATATATATCATAAATGTATATATATATCATAAATATATCATATATTTTTAGTGACAAGTACACATTCCCATTGCCAACACTTAGTGTCAGATACCTTAAAGGGATAGTTCACCCAAAAATGAAAATTCTATCATCGTTTACTCACCCTCAAGTTGTTCCAAACCTGTATGAGTTTCTTTGTTCTGCTAAACACAAAGGAAGATATTTGGAAGAATGACAGAATCAAACAGATCTCGGTCCCCATTGACTTCCATAGTAGGACAAAATATATACTATGGTAGTCAATGGGGACCGAGATCTGTTTGGTTACAAACATTCTTCCAAATATCTTCCTTTGTGGTCAACAGAACAAATAAAAAACATACAGGTTTGGAACAACTTGAGGGTGAGTAAACGATGATAGAATTTTCATTTTTGGGTGAACTATCCCTTTAAAGACATTGCTATTGCTACATTGCTATGCCATTGCTACACTTTCTATGCTATGAGATGGACACACACACACACACACACTCAAACTCACAAACTTACTGACACACTCAAACACAGGCTCACACACTCAAACATTCAAAAAGACTCGCACTCACACTCTCACACACACACACACACACACACAGACTCAGACACACACAGGTTCACACAAACACCAAACTGGACCTGGAGGTGGACACACACAGACTCTGACACACACAAACAAACCTGGAGATTGAGGTGGACAAAAACCAACACACACCAACCTGAACCTGGAGATAATAATAATATAATGTCTAGTCTGGTGGCGGTGATTATATATAAACCTACCAACGTCCGTTGCCATGATTTTTGGAAGGACTGATCGCGAGAGGAAAAAAATGACGTTTTAGTCGCATAACATTGGTTAATGGAAACGCTGTCATTTCGCAATAGTTGTTTATCGATATTTTGAAAAAAAAAACACAAAAGTTTTGCGCAAATCTGTAATGGAAACGCGACAGCGCTTAACATAGACTAACTTCTCAGAGTTATGTTGAGCAACAGTGTTCATTACTAACCATTCAACTCCGGATTGATTCTGGAATCTTCGCTGGGGGATTAAGCATTAAGCACCGGTGATCCGTCCTCTAACTAACGCATGCTCATGTTTTGATTCAGATCGTGGCTAGTCGTGCGTGCCTCCGTTGTCAGTTTGTGAGAGGGAGGGAGCAAGCAGCGCGCAGCTCTACAATAAAATACAATTGTACCCATATTAAATAGAGCCGAGAGCCGAGAGCTCAGCATATGTTCTGAGTCGGGCTGCCACCTTCACGGCTGTGAAAAAAAGACAATTAAGACATTTATAATGTTGCAAAAGATTTCCAATTCAAATGAATGCACAAATTATCCTATATATTTATATATGATTGTAATTCACTGAAAGAAACTCTCCCCATGGGATAATAAAGATGAGTACTGCATTAGTCTCCCAGCAGAGATATTGTCTACATTTTGATTAAAAATCTCCATCGAACACATCTGTGTTTATTCTCTTCAGAAATGTACCACAGTTTTATGCTAAAATTCTACATTTATTGCAATAAAATGGTTCTGTTTAAAACAATAAAAGCAGTACTAATTTAAGTATTACCGATTGAGATCCTGTATGTGTGGTGGCCGTATGGTGATTTTTCCCAATTGCTGGTCTTATATAATATATGTAGAGAAAGCATTTGTCAGGCTTCTTCTGCGAAACGTTTGCTTGCCTTGTAAATGCATTTGCTGTAAATCCATTATGCACAAGTGTTTCTCGTGTCTCATGATGGTGTAATATCATCAGGAAGTAAGCGTGTCCATTAAGAGCACTGGATATCTCCGCAGATTTGGCCAGCTGAGGAGCTTGAATCTTTCTCACAATGGGCTGGGCGTCTTCCCGGAGTCTCTGTGTGAGATCCAGACTCTGATGGAGCTGTATCTGTCCTGCAACGGCCTCACTTCTGTCCCGGCCCGCCTCCAAAACCTCCAGAGGTCAGCAGCACACATCACACCACACCCTCTCTTCGGCCAGACTTTAACTGGTTAATAATAAACTGTTGTTTGTTTGTTGCTGATCTAAAACTGAAAATATATGCTCATATTTCAAGTCACTGCTCAGTTTTGTTCCTGCCAAAATGACCGCACACAAAATAATGAGAGCGATTATGGGTTATGATCTGAATAATCCTTTGATTTGCATGATTGTGTTTAAAATATTCATTGGTTTGTAGCACCGCTGATCCCGCAATTACATTCAGCTATATTCAAGTGTGCCACTAAAGAGCCTGTCGAACTAACTTCTCTTTCCCCCTAAATGAAGCAGTGAAATGCATGAAGTTCAGCTGTGCAGATTACGCTAGCAGATTAAATCAAGCATAAAAATCAGCCTAGTTTCGCTGCTTTCAGCTCTGCTTGTGTGAGGTGCTCTGAACATGACGGAGGCCTGCAGTGTCTTACTGAAGGAACATCCCTCTCAATACTACTGTCCTGAAAACAATCAAGCTTATTTTATTTTATTTTATTTTATTTTATTTTATTTTATTTTATTTTATTTTATTTTATTTTATTTTATTTTATTTTATTTTATTTTATTTTATCTATTGCATGATCTCTTTTATAATGTTGCTTTAATAAATTAACCAATATAATATAATATAATATAATATAATATAATATAATATAATATAATATAATATAATATAATATAATATAATATAATATAATATAATATAATATAATACATAATGCATGACTTCTCAAATTCGAAATTAAATATAATTGGTTAATACATTAACCATTATACTAAAATGTTATATTATAATAGAATGCTTGATCATAAAATGTTGCTTTAATAAATTAACCATTATAATATAATAACTCTCAAATTAAAAAGAAAATAAATTTTTTATAAAATAAATTAAATATTATATCATATTATATTATATTTTAGAATGCATGACTTCTCAAATTATAAATTAAATATAATTGGTTTAAGAAATTACCATTATACTAAAATATATATGATATTAAATGATAGATATGATATTATAATAGAATTCTTGATATCATAAAATGTTGCTTTAATAAGTAAACCATTATAATATATAATATAGCATGTTTATAATAATATAATATATAAACTCTCAAACTAATAAACTATAAATTAAATATTTATAAAATATATTATATTATATTATATTATATTATATTATATTATATTATATTATATTATATTATATTATATTATATTATATTATATTATATTATATTATATTATATTATATTATATTATATTATATTATATTATATTATATTATATTATATTCCTTACATATAATATGAGGATGAATTTATTAAAGCAACATTCTGTGAGGACGTGGAGAGTTATGACAAAAAAAGTCACCAGTGTTCAATAAATAATTACACTTAAAAAAATACTAATATTATTGATTATAATATTTATGAATTTGGTAGTCAATAAAAATGGTTCATATCAGAAATCGTGTTCTCCAGCATAACCGTAACTGTAACACTGTAGATATGCTATATGGCCAGATGTAATTTTCTGCCGTAATTAAACTGCGGGTCTGTCTGGCTGTGATCTGCTCAGCTTACAGACGCTGTGTTTGGACGGGAATCTCCTGGAGTCTCTTCCGGAGGAGCTGGGAAACCTGACGCAGCTCTGCAGCTTGGGTCTCTCCTTCAATGACTTCCCTCTCGTCCCCGGCGTGGTGGAGCGCCTCGGGGCCCTGGACAAGCTGGCGATGGCGGGGAACAGGGTGGAGACTCTGGATCTGTTCAGCCTGCTCCGAATGACTCACATTAAGAGTATTGATTTAAGGTGAGCCTTGTCTATCTGTCTGCTTTACCTGCCTCCGTCTCCTTCTGTTCCTCCTCTCTCTTCTGTCTGTCACCCGTCTGTATGTTATTACTCTCAGCTCAGACTTCATGCACAATGCAGGATCAATATGCAATAGTAATCAGATCAACTATCAGTAAATCACAGCACAACTGCAGAACTGAAATCTGGAGGTTTTTTTGCACAATATTCTGGCCATAAATGCTTTCAGACATGTATAGCATCCAGCCACAGTTTGCTGTTTTCTGTAGTATATATGCCGTAAAATACAATAGATCATACTACAAGAATAGACTGATGTACAAACTATTTAAAAGAAATATGACTCCACTTCTATCTCCACTTACTTTGTACACAAAATAGCAGAAAACGATCATAAATACTGATCGTTCACAGACATAACTCAGAAAACAAAGACGAACGTACAGTTTGGATGAGAGACTTGTAGTTTTCCTGCTAGTTTTTATTATTATTAGTAGTAGTAGTAGTATTTTATTTGAAGAAATTAATACTTTTTTTCAGCAAGGATGCACTGAAGTGACCAAAAGTGACAGTAAAAACAATAAGATTGTTACAAAATTATTTCAAATTGAATTAAATATTTCAAATAAATGCTGTTTTTATAACTTTGTATTCATCAAAGAATCCAGTCCTGAATATCTGTGTGTGTGTGTGTGTGTGTGTGTCTATGTTTTCAACATTGATAATAACATTGAGCAGCAATGCTCTTTTTTTAAAGATCATGTGACACTGCAGACTGGAGTAATGATGTTAAAAATTCAGCTTTGATCACAGAAATGAATTATATTTTACAATATATTCAGATAGAAAACCGCTATTTTCATTTGAAATAATAATTCACATTATTAGTATTTCTATTGTATTTTTAATCCAATAAAAGAAGCATTGGTGAGCATAAGAGTATATATATATATATATATATGTATATATTAGTCTTACACTACTGTTCAAAAGGTTTTATATATATATATATATATATATATATATATATATGTATATATATATATATATATATATATATATATATATAAAAGGATTATCCCAGGGCTCCACACACACTCACTCATCTCACGGGAAAACAACAGATGATGGGGGGCTTCAGTTAAACTAGAAGGTTTAATGCCCCTATCGTTTGGCCCTAATCGTCTTTAGCCAACTGTGACGTCTCTCATAACGGGAAGCTGCTCTGTTAGTGGAGATGCAGGGGAACACAGATGAACCATCGCTGGTTCTCTCAGGCCTGACCTCCACAAAATATCAGCTAAACATCAAATAAATATACTTTTATATATGTGACCCTGGACCACAAAACCACTGGGGTATATTTGTAGCAATAGCCAACAATAAATTGTATGGGACACAATGACAGATTTTTCTTGTATGTCAAAATCATTAGGGCTGCACGATGTGTCGTTTAAGCATCGATATCGCGATGTACGAATCCACGATAGTCACATCGCAGGATGTGCGATGTAGGCTGTCGTAGTTGATCTGTTATTCATTAACTGTACGGGCCAACTGCTCCCCGGCCCTTGACGAATGTGACTCGCGGATTAATTGCACAGCTTAACCATCATAGAGTGAAAGTTTTTTCATTGACAGGACTGAAAAACACATGCAAGTTTAACAGGGCAGAGAGAGAGAGAGCGCGTGAGAGAGACAGAGAGGGAGCGCGCGCGAGAGAGACAGAGAGAGAGAGCGCGCGAGAGAGACAGAGAGAGAGAGCGCGCGAGAGAGACAGAGAGAGAGAGCGCGCGCGAGAGAGACAGAGAGAGAGAGAGCGCGCGAGAGAGACAGAGAGAGAGAGCGCGCGAGAGAGACAGAGAGAGAGAGCGCGCGAGAGAGACAGAGAGAGAGAGCGCGCGAGAGAGACCGAGAGAGAGCGCGCGAGAGAGACAGAGCGCGCGAGAGAGACCGAGAGAGAGCGCGCGAGAGAGACAGAGAGAGAGAGCGCGCGAGAGAGACAGAGAGAGAGAGCGCGCGAGAGAGACAGAGAGAGAGAGCGCGCGAGAGAGACAGAGAGAGAGAGCGCGCGAGAGAGACAGAGAGAGAGAGCGCGCGAGAGAGACAGAGAGAGAGAGAGCGCGAGAGAGACAGAGAGGGAGCGCGCGCGAGAGAGACAGAGAGGGAGCGCGCGCGAGAGAGACAGAGAGGGAGCGCGCGCGAGAGAGACAGAGAGGGAGTGCGCGCGAGAGAGACAGAGAGGGAGCGCGCGCGAGAGAGACAGAGAGAGCGCGCGCGAGAGAGACAGAGAGAGAGAGCGCGCGAGAGAGACAGAGAGAGAGAGAGCGCGCGAGAGAGACAGAGAGAGAGAGAGCGCGCGAGAGAGAGCGCGCGAGAGAGACACAGAGAGAGAGAGCGCGAGAGAGACACAGAGAGAGAGAGAGCGCGCGAGAGAGACAGAGAGAGAGCGCGCGCGAGAGAGACAGAGAGGGAGCGCGCGCGAGAGAGACAGAGAGAGAGAGAGCGCGCGAGAGAGACACAGAGAGAGAGAGCGCGAGAGAGACACAGAGAGAGAGAGCGCGCGAGAGAGACACAGAGAGAGAGAGCGCGAGAGAGACACAGAGAGAGAGAGCGCGCGAGAGAGACAGAGAGGGAGCGCGCGCGAGAGAGACAGAGAGAGAGAGCGCGCGAGAGAGACACAGAGAGAGAGAGCGCGAGAGAGACACAGAGAGAGAGAGCGCGCGAGAGAGACACAGAGAGAGAGAGCGCGAGAGAGACACAGAGAGAGAGAGCGCGCGAGAGAGACAGAGAGAGAGCGCGCGCGAGAGAGACAGAGAGGGAGCGCGCGCGAGAGAGACAGAGAGAGCGCGCGCGAGAGAGACAGAGAGAGAGAGCGCGCGCGAGAGAGACAGAGAGAGACAGAGAGAGAGCGAGCCGTCTTCAAACAACAGGAGCGCTGTCTTGCTCTCTCTCCCTCCCGCATATTAATCAATTGACGCGATGGTGTCGATGTTTAAATCATTTAAAATGAGAATGTAAGTGTGCTCACCCCATTTTTGTTTGTAAGAAAAAATATCGCAATATATATCGCAGAAAAATAAAATATCGCAATGTCATTTTTTCCCAATATCGTGCAGCCCTAATATTAAGTAAAGATCATGTTCCATGAAGATATTTAGTAAATTTCCTACCATAAATATATATAAACTTAATTTTGGATTTGTAATATGCATTGCTAAGGACTTCATTTGGACAACTTTAAAGATGTTTTTCTCAGTATTCAGATTTTTTTGCACCCTCAGATTCGAGATTTTCAAATAGTCGTATCTCAGTCAAATATTTTCGTCCTAACAAACCACACATCGATGGAAAGCTTATTATTATTTATTCAGCTTCCAGATGATGCATAAATCTCAATTTTGAAAAATTGACACTTAAGACTGGTTTTGTGGTCCAAGGTCACATATGTAATATCTGGAAGTAGATTCAGTGCATTTGCGGTTTCTAAAAATAGATTGGGGTCAGTCTTTTTTTTTTAAAGTCTCTTATGTTCATTAACGCTGCATTTATTTGATTGAAATAGAGTTAAAACAGTACTACTGTGAAGTATTTTAGCAATTTAAAATGACTGTTTTCTATATTCATATATTTAAAAATGTTATTTACTCCTGTGATGAGCAGCTGTATTTCCAGCATAATTTCTCCAGTCTTCAGTGTCACATGATCCTTCAGAAATCATTCTCATATACTGATTTGGTTCTCAAGAAACATATTATTATTGTTTTTAATGTTGAAGACAGTTGCACTGCTTAATTTTTTTTATTATTATTTGCTTCACATTTTTATATATATTCGTAATTGCTATTAGTAATATAAGTAAGATTTGCAAAAATGCTCTCATTCGCTGTTTGCTGTTAGTGCTGTTCATTCAACATTATTTTTGCCATTTGGATTCTTCGCTTGGGTTGATCTTCAGTATATCTGCAGCTGACATTAGGCCTGTGTTTTTGTGTGCAGATTAAATGGCCTCCGCTGTGTTAAAAGTGAAACTCTGGAGCCGGTCAAACATCTCACCCAGCTGGACCTGAGAGACAACCAGCTGACGTCTCTGGACCTGAGCTCGGCCTGCAGTCTGGAGAGCCTGCAGTGTCAGAGGAACCAGCTGAGAGCCCTGACGCTCAGCGGCTTCACCCTGCGCTCACTCCACGCCAGAGACAACCGTGAGTACAGACCTCCACAGCATTGTGTCTGAACCAGAGCAGTCACCCTGTGTAATCACTGTATGATGTTTCATAGGTCTGACCACGGTGAACATCTACCCTGTTCCCAGCCAGCTCACAGATATGGACCTTTCAAGGTAACTCACATTTATTCGGTGCAGATCACTGGTGAAACAAACATTTCTAGCAGCAAATAATTTTTTCTGTCCAAACTAAAAGTGAAAATGCTGCACAAAGCACTTAAATCAAAGTCAGTCGAAGCATATATGGAGTTTAATGCACAAGTTTTGACCAGTGTCCGACCATTTTATAAGAGACCGAAAAAATTATTTTTGCTTGTTGTGGTTGCAACTAGTTAATAAATGTTAATTGCAACTAAATGCAGAACAATAATCACAATTACAAATTGCAACTCTATTACCGTTAACTAAAACAAACCTTTTTAACACGCTTTTTTTATTATCATTTATCAGCTTAATATTAAGTTTTTGTTAATTAAAATCAATAAAAAACTTAACCTTAACAGAGAAAAATGCTTAAAAAACGCATAAAAATAAAATAACTAAACTCATAAACTTAAATTACTAAAGCTTAAATAAAAAAACAACAAAAAAATTACAAATGCACAACAAATCTCAAAAAATATAAAAATGAGCACCTGCATTAGAAATAATAATGAGCAATCATAAATATCTACACTATAAAAATGAGTTGCGTATTATTAATTAACATGTTGTTTAGTAGTACGTCTCTGTACTAGTGTTGTTGCCTTTAACTAAACAAAATATTTGTATTAGTATTTTTCGTAACTAATGCTAATTATTATCTAATAATAACTAAATAAACTTTGTTAAATTCAGCTGAAATAAAGCAAAATATAAATATTAGGTTTAAAAACTAAAGGTAAAATAAAGTTAAATTAAAAAATGACAGTAGTGCATAACTAAATGACTAATACTTATGAAAACAAAATATAAATATAAAAGCTAATTCAAAATATTAATTAATACTAGGGGTGTAACGGTATGCAAAAATCATGGTTCGGTACGTACCTCAGTTTTAAAGTCACGGTTCGGTTCATTTTCGGTACAGTAAGGGAAAGAAATGCAAACATTAAACTGCAGGTTGTTTATTACTATACACTTTTAAAAAAAATACTTTTTTAATAAAATATATATAAAATAAAAAAGAATAAGAAATAAAATACTGCTGCAAAGTTCTCCACTAAATAAAATACTCTGTCTAAAACCAATATCATATAATAAAATATAATGCAAAATATAAATAAATAACTATGATTACAGTGCAGCATTACCAATCCCAGCTTGTAGGCCTGCTCATATTTAAAAAATATATATAACTTTTCCAAAGTGTAAAGTGCAGCGTCAACAGTTTCAGTTTTTAGACCTGCTCAGATTTCGTTATTGCGTTGGAGCGATCGGAATTAAGAGCAAAGGTCTGTTTAAATGCCGACGGGAGCTGCATTTAAATTACAATCCTTTTTTTCCTAGTTGTAGTGATGTTCACACTCGCGTGATGCCTTTTGAAAACCTTAGGCCGGTGACACACTGGCATATTGCACCTGTCAAACATAGTCTATTTTGCCGTCAATACTGTTGACGGTGTCCTTTATCAGTAGGCTTTATATTTATGCTCAACATGAAGTATAGACATTGTTGTCGTGAAGATAAGATCCTGGTCTGTCGGCGGCCTCCTTCTATGTCACCTACAGTAGCAGCAGCGCGCCAGCGCCGCGTCAGGCACGATTCTGGTGTGTAAAGACACAGAAAACGCGAAGCAGCCGTCATGTAACTGCCACGCAGCAGAAACGCCACGCTCACGCCACGCAGCCAGTGTGTCACCGGCCTTAGAATCAGCTGCAGGGCGGGATTTGCGCTGAACACGGAGACTTCCGCCACTTAATATGTTCGTTAGGAAACACGAAAATTTACCTATGTTCCGCACACAAAATATTGCATTCGGTCATTCGGTACACACATGCACCGTACCGAAAGCCCTGTACCGAAACGGTCCGGTACGAATACACGTACCGTTACACCCCTAATAAATACTGTAAATGGATATAAATAATACTAAAATAACACTGCTTTGTACTTAGTAGGGCTGTCGAAATGGTTGAAAAACTAAATTCGAATTCTGTACTTAAATATTATCAAAATCCTAATTATATTTGAATTTAAAATGCAGAATTAGAGATTTTGATTTTGGCTTCTCTCCTGAGGCCACAAGAGGGCGCTTCAAGCTAAATATTACTAATGCACGTTTATTCAAAGCATAAGATAACATGACTATCAGAGGAAAAAAGTGCATAATGTTTAAAATAATGTTTATAAACCAATTAAAATTAAGTTGCTTGAACAACTATAAACAAAACAGCATCATATATGCATGCACGGTTAAATACAAAGGGCCACAAGCCAATCACAGGGTACATTTTCCAGTCAAAAACACGAGTTGCATTGAGATGGAGAAGAAAACCTGCTATAAAGTCTCAATATATTTTTTTTTCAAAGTTAAACTTGCATTAATTTTACCTGGCTTTCTAAACATGCAACGCTTTTGTGCGAGACGCGAGTGCTGCGGTGATAGAAGATGTCTCTCTAGAAAATGCGTGAAATGTGCAGCGTTCTGAATGAACGGCTTGGTTTCAGTTTTAATGTAAACAAGATCTTCTCCGCAGCAATGTTCTCTTTTTCCGCAATGTTTTTTAATGTACAAAGCAGTAGCGCTGCATCTAGTGGCCTCAACTGAATAGACTAACAAAAACATTATAATGCAACGACACTTATATCGACATCGCATCTCGTGCGCCACTGACAAGGCTGCCTCCTGACGTACACCTAAAATTCTGATGCAACGTTTTTGCATTCGAATGTGGATTTATTTTTTTATTTTTTTGACAAATATTCAAATTTTCAAAAACATTTTTGACAGCCCTGGTAGTTAGCAGTGTACTTGCACTATAACATGCACATTGTAATGCAAATGTGACCAAATGTTGACCGGCTCATTTACAAGAGGCTTGGCTCACTCCTGTACGATGCTAATGCTCTGATGTAAGTAGCCTGGAGTTAATTCCCATCCCTCCTGCAGGAATCTCCTGGAATACCTGCCAGACTGGGTCTGTGACAGCAGGAAGATTGAGGTGCTGGACGTCTCCCATAATCTGCTGTCTGAGCTCCCGGCCAGGTGCGTGCACGTGTGTGTGTGTGTGTGTGTGTGTGTTTAGACTGCTTTTGCATCTTCCTCAGTTTCTAAACTGAGACGGTGAATCTGAATAGAAACGGGCCGGCGTTCATCAGCAGACTTGATGAGGCCACTCTGCTGTCTCAAAGCAAAGTGATGTAAACGCCAAGCAGATGAAAGCACCATTTCTAGCTAATTTCACATTAACACTCAAGTCATTTGCATCTGAAAAAGCTAAAAGCTGTGCACAAATGAGATAATAAGCGGCTTGAAGTTTGTGTCCCGTTTGAGACTGTGAGTGCTGCACTCTTTGACTCACGTGAAAAATGTAATGGTTCCCAAAAAAGTGAATTCTGTCTGCCTTTTAGTCAACCTCATGTCGTTCCAAACCCATAATGCTGTTATATTTTCCATGAGAAGAGAATGTTTTGAAGAGTCTTCATGCAGCTCTCAAATGCCATTCTTCACAGCAGAGTCAATATTGTGTGCTTGCTTTTTGCTTAAACAAATATAAGAACCGAAGTGTAATGCTATTTTTTCATAAGTCCAGTGTAAATATTTTAATTATATTAAATCATATTTTATATATAAATCATATTTTATGACCCTGGACCACAAAAAAAAAAGTCTTAAGTGTAAATTTTTAGAAATTAAGATTTATACATCATCTGAAAGATTAATAAATAAGCTTTCCTTTGATATATGGTTTGTTATTTGGCAGAGATACAACTATTTGAAAATCTGGAATCTGAGGGTGCAAAAAAATCTAAATATTGAGAAAATCACCTTTAAAGTTGTCCAAATTAATTCTTAGCAATGCATATTACTAACTAAAAAACTAAGTTTGATATATTTACTGTATGAAATTTACAAAATATCTTCATGGAACATGATCTTTACTTAATATCCTAATGATTTTGGCGTAAAAGAAAAATCTATAGTTTTGACCAATACAATGCATTTTTGGCCATTGCTACAAATATACCCCAGAGACTTAAGACTGGTTTTGAGCTCCAGGGTCACATATGAATAAAAAGGTGTAAATAATATTTTAAATAATATTTTAGTGAAATGCCACTTAAATTTGTGTTTTTTCCTAACATAAAACTATTGTTTGGCTTCAGAAGACTAGAAATAGGGTTGTGTGTATATTAGGGCTGCATGATTAATCAAAATAAACCTGAAATTGTGATATGGCTTAGTGTGATTTAATTAAATAAATATATGCATCGCTTGTTTCAATGTGAGATAATTCTATAATTAAATATTTTTTTCTTAAATACTCATTTTTATTGAGCATTAAATGAAAACTTATTTACTGAAGAAAAAATAAATAAAAATAATCAGTTGCAGCCATAAATAGTAATATTGTAATTTTACATCTGTGCTGTAAAATAAATTTTTTATTATTTCTCTTCAATGCTCTTTATTTTACAGTAAAAAAATGTACATAATTATTATTTACTTAAAAATCCTGTTGCAGCTTAAATTTTGTTTGATATTTTAATTTAGTAATAATAATTATTATTATTTGCAGTTAAATGTATATTATTATATTTAAAATGTATTATTATTTACAGTATTATTTACGTTACTATTATTTATTTATTTATTTTTAATAGTCATATATAAAATCATATTTTTGCAATTTTACAATTGCGATTTTTATCAGATCCCCATACCCCCCCCCCCCTCAAATATTATTTTTAAAATAATAATAATTTAATAATAGTAAATGGGTTTTGATAGACATGAGGATGAGTAAATAATACTAGGATTTTCATTATTTGATAATTTATCCCTGTAAAGGCGTCTAGGCATTGATGGGTTCTTTGCTTTTGAGTGTCTTTCCTCATTTAAAACTTTTAAACTGTTTTAAGCATGAAACCAAGTCTTTGAAGTCTGTTTCTTTCTCTGTCCCTCCTTCTTTCAGATTTCTCAGCAGTCTGAGTCTGCGTAAACTGTTGGCTGGTAACAACCGGCTGGAGAGACTGGCTGACCTGCTCGACCACATCCCACTGGAAACACTCGACCTGCAGCACAACAAGCTTCGCCAACTTCCAGAGAGCTTCTTCTACAAAGCCTTGAAGTAGGTCACTCCCTCCTTCTGTCCTCTCTCTCTGTTCATCTTACTCTGTGGCTCTGCTTTCGGTTTTCTCTTTCTCTCTCCATCTTCCTTGTGTTTTTCCTCTCCGTTTCCTGTGATTTATTTATTTATTTCTGCCGGATCTCTCTCTGGTCCGGACCTTTAGTCCTGCAGCTTGAGTTCTTCCTGGGCTTTTACAGGAACTCCGCAAACTGCTGTTTGGAAATAATAATTGCTAAGATACAGATACACACTCAGAGCTACTTTGGAGCTGTAGCTACTCAAGATTTTAATTTAGTTAAACTAAAGTCAAGCTACTAACTGTAGTGTCCAACTACATTTAAGTTATTAAATTGAGCAAAGCCTTTTTAATTAGATCTCAGATTATTTAGTTTATCATTTAATCAGGGTAGACAAAAAATGAAATAGATGAATCTTGACAACTGAACAACTGTCAGGCTATTGGGAAATTTGAACTAACTTACGGTAGTTTAGTTAGTTACTCCATGACAGTGGATGTTCAGCAGCACAGAGGAAGTGACATGCATCTCCAGAGCATCTCATGGATGTGTACAGGAGGATATGGCTCAGTGAAGCACAGTAATATAAGCCCGAACAGCCCGCAGCTCTTACATTTCCTGTGGCTTAATTTACTTGTCATCCATTGAGCATCTCTAATGCTGAAAGATGTGCTGCAGCTCTGAGGCTTTGGTTGTATCAGCGCAATAATTTTTGCTTTATTTTCTCATTTAAAAAAAAACATGATTGTACTGGTTGTAAACTTGTCTTCCCTTGTTCTTCTCATCTACCAGTTTAAAGTATTTGAATGTGTCTGCCAATGCGCTGGAGACGATCCCGCCGAGCAGCCAATCAGAGGAGAGCCTCAGCACCCTGCAGGAGCTCTATCTCACAGGAAACAACCTGAATGAGAGCTGCGCTGCTCTACTGGTGGGGCATCAGAACCTGCGGGTCTTGCATATGGCTTATAACCAACTGCAGTCCTTCCCTGCTAGGTAGCTTATTAATCAAATTAGATACTAAAAATGTGGACCCTCAGATGGCCCTGTGTGATGATATCGGTGTAAATGACCATGAATTCTGCTAATGTTCCTTTCTCTGTTATGTTTTCAGCAAGCTCAGTAAGCTGGAGGTCCTGGAGGAACTGAATCTGAGTGGGAACAAGCTGAAAATGATCCCCTCCACCGTGTCCAGCTGCAAGAGACTGCACACACTCATCGTCCACTCCAACCATATCAGCGTGTTCCCAGAAGTCCTCAGCCTCCCCGAGATCAAGGTCTGTGACTTATGATGACAGGACATATGAAAGCCCCTAAATATCGTAAGGATTAGTGGTCGACCGATATATCGCTAAGGCCGATATATCGGCCGATATTTGGAATTTTTCATATATGCTCGCACTCTCTCTCTTGTTTACTGTTGTTGTTAACAGTTCCGTCTAATATGGATCGAAGTCTGGCTAATAATAATAATCAGATAGAATGATTAAAGGAATTAATGTATACAAAAAGTATTTTGTTAATTGAATGCTTTAAACTTGTGATTTCAAATTATGCTGTGCTTTTTGCATTTGCCCACTGTCATATTCCTATCATTTTCACTGTGTGCTGTATGTAAAATGAGTGTTACCCTGGCTTTATTTGAAAAATATTATTCCCAATGCACACAAACTTTCCAGAATACTGAGTGCCCTGTTGGTTACAGTGTTTACTTTCTTTTTAATTGGTATTTTTATTAAATATTTCTTTATTTGTGAAAAATGCTTTGTCATCTAAAGTATAAGTATGTTTATGTTACACATTTATTTTTTAATCCATTTCCAAATAATTTCAAGTTTCTTAAATATTAATCAAACAAAATATAGATTTTATCGGCTATCGGCCCTGCTGCTTTCCAAGATATCGGCAGCAGCTGTCAAAAAAAAAAACGTATCGGTCGACCACTAGTAAGAATCTTAAAAGTCAACCAAAGAGTCATCAGGTGGCAGTAATGAATGAATATCTAAAAATGTAATATTGTAATCTATGCATAGCTATTGCAGTAATTACAGTTACAAGAGAAAAGGTTTAGTAGCTATCATCAATGTTCATGGATATGGTTTATATTTTAATGAATGTTTAAATTCTAATTATAATCAACATATTAGAATTTTTTCTGAAGGACTGTAGTGAGCAATGGCTGCTAAAAAAAATTGTTTTTAATCTTTTAAATTGTAAAAATATTTCACTTTTTTTTTTACTGTATTTTTAATCAAATAAGTGCAGCCATGGCGAGCATGAGAGACGTCTTTAAAAATATATATATACAGTACAGACCAAAAGTTTGGAAACAATACTATTTTTAATGTTTTTGAAAGAAGTTTCTTCTGCTCATCAAGCCTGCATTTATTTGATCAAAAATACAGAAAAAATGTAATATTGTGATATATTATTACAATTTAAAATAATTGTTTTTAAATTTATTATACTTTAAATTATCATTTATTTCTGTGATGCAAAGCTGAATTTTTAGGATCATTATCACATGATCCTTTAGAAATCATTCTAATATGATGATTCATTATCAAAGTTGGAAACAGTTCTGCTGCTTAATATTTTTTCGGAACATGTGATACTTTTTTAGGATACTTTGATGAATAAAAAGTAAAACATTTGTAATAACAATATACACTACTGGTCAGTAATTTGGGGTCAGTAATTTTTTTTCCTTTTTGTTTTTTTAATAAAATCAATACTTTTATTCAGCAAGGATGTGTTAAATTGATAAAAAGTGATAGTAAAGAAAATATATTATTAGAATATATATTATTAGATTTTTTTTTTTTTTTTTTTTATAAATGCAGTTCTTTTTAACCTTTTATTCATCAAATATATTAGACAGCAGAACTGTTTCCAACACTCATAATAAATCAGAATATTAGAATGATTTCTAAATGATCATGTGATAGACTGGATATTACATGTGACACTGAAGGCTGGAGTAATGATGCTGAAAATTCAGCTTTGCATCACAGGAATAAATTATTTTTTTAAAGTATATTCAAATAGAAAACTATTATTTTAAGTTGTAATAATATTTCACAATATTACTGTTTTTTCTGTATTTTTGATCAAATAAATGCAGGCTGGATGAGCAGAAGAAACTTCTTTCAAAAACATAAAAATAGTAATGTTTCCAAACTTTTGGTCTGTACTGTATGTATGTATGTATGTTATATAAATAATTCCAAACTTTTGACTGGTAGTGTTTAGATTTTAATGCTAGAAATTGTGAGATCATGCAAATTAATGACTCTTCACGGAAATTCCAAACCCACATTTCTCTAAATTGCATATTTAAATCTGATTTAAGATCCAGCATTTATATTCGTTTAAACACTTTTTTTTACTTTGATTTATTATTGTGTATATATTATAATATTAATATTTATAATATAATTGTGAAAACTTCTTTTTTTCATTGATTTAAAAAAAAGGGGCTTATTTAGTTAAGTCTGATAAAACAGAATAATTTTTGTCCCCAAATCCCCAAAATTTGGGCTGTTGTTTGTTACACATTTTATTTTATTTCACATTTATTTCACCATTATTTAACATTGTTTTATAAAGCATCTTTATTTTTGTTTTACTTTCATTTGTTTTACATTATTTTATATTTCACAAGTTCATTTAGTATTTAGTTAAGTCTGTCAAAACTGAATCATTTTGTCCCCAAAATTCAACAAAAATTGGCAGTTGTTTGTTAAACACTTTTATTTTACGTTTTATTTCACAGTATATTTTATTCTTTAACATTTTTTTTTTTTACTTTATTTATTTAGCGTTATTTTTGTCATGTTCATCCCCTGATCCAACAAAATAGGGCTGTTGTTTGTAACACCCCATTCAGTGTTTCACATGAAGAATGTATTTTGTCTGCTCTTTGTGCAGCTAGTAGATGTGAGCTGTAATGAGCAGACCGAAATCCTTTTGCCGGACTCTCTGCCTTCAACCCTACAAGAGCTGGATCTGACCGGCAACAGCAGCCTCATGTTAGAGCACAAAACACTCAACCTCTTCAGGTGAGATGCTACAAACAGCAGTCCTCCGTGTGGGACACATTGCACATTATGCAGCTGATGAATATTAATTTGTTCTGATCCACTCAAAGAGGTTAATTGCTTTTGTGTTTTTTGTCTTTATCTCTGTGTCCTCCTCTCTTCCAGTCACATCAGTACTTTGAAGCTGGACCAGAAGCCAGCCGTGACCGCAGGAGACGCACAGGGCACGTCCACCCTGTGGGATCATGGTTACGCTGAGATGTGTGGGCAAAGGAACAAGTGAGCAAAATCTGGAGACATTTGGAAATGGTTAAGGAAGCCTAAATCTAAAAAAAGAAGCTGTTCACCAGAATACCATCCTGAACCGCTAATTCTCTATTATATTTTTAATTTATGAAAGTCAAATGCTAACATAAATGACTAGTTCCAATTTGAAGGCCGAATAAATATTTTTTTCAGTGCAATATCTGATTAATCCATCCCTAAAAAAACCAGATCAAATCAGTTTTTTTTTTTTTTTTATGCCGATCAGAGGGACCATTTTCTTGGTCTCTCTAATCTAAATATTTGGAAGAATAAAAATATTCTTAACTGCCATTTTCTTAAGAAATAAATATTTTTGTAATCTAAATTTGAATCAGTTTTATTCCCAAAAATACTTTTTATTCTTCTTATGTTTGTTCTTAAGACAAACCTTAAGAATTCAAATTCTTCAAAATAATCTTCTGAAAAATCATTGTATGTAAGTTAGGCTAACCTCCAACTTGATGTTCAACAAGTTGTTTATTGAATTTATTGGCCCATTTTAAATATTAAGTATTGCAACATAACGCTTGCTGGGTCACATTTGTTGGCGATATACAACGTATAGGTTTTCTCATTTCAGAAAAGTAACAATTTTCAAATTGACTATTTGATAATGGCCTAATTACTATGATTTCTTCGAAATTCAGAAGAAGCCAGTCTCAATAGTGTGTGTGCTTATTATAATATTACGTAATCAGCAGGCAGCTAAAAATACAGTTTTTCATTTCATTGGATCAGAAAGTCTTCTGCAGTAGCTGCTAATCATATGGAAAGTGAAAGTGAAGTGACATTCAGCCAAGTATGGTATACTCAGAATTCGTGCTCTGCATTTAACCCATCCAAAGTTCACACACACACACGGTGAACACACACACACACACACATACACTGTGAACACACACTGTGAACACACACCCGGAGCAGTGGGCAGCCATTTATGTTGCGCCCTGGGAGCAGTTGGGGGTTCGATGCCTTGCTCAAGGGCACCTCAGTCGTGGTACTGTTTTGCCGGCCCGAGATTCAAACCCACAACCCTAGGGTAAGGAGTCAAACTCTTTAACCACTAGACCACAACTTCCCCAAACACATATAACACTAACGATATTGTCTTCTTAGAAATAAGAGGTTCTTATGAAAACTTCAAAACTTCCAGAGTATTTTTCAAGGATTGCACTTAAGAAAAATTTGTGTGTAGGAATTTTCCTTAAAAAGACAAACTTTTTGTGAATCCAGATGTTTTGCCAGTCTGGCCCTGAGACAACTAATTATTCAACCAATAAATACTTGGATGGCATAAAAACAGTTGGCATTCTCAGAATAACTGTAGCGTTGGGTTTCACAGTAGATTTGGCAGAAACCAAGGGAAAGACACAGCTGGAACGTCTTGTTTCTACATGTTTAATGTGACCTCAGTGTTGCTTGGCTCCCCCTGCGAAGGGCATTACCTCCACAGTTTCAAAGCAGTCCATCTCAAATATCTCATCCTCTCTCTGTACTCTTCATCCACTGAGGGAGGCCACTTTTGTGTGTTTTGTCAGAGTGTGTATGTACCTATAGAGGTGTATCTCTTACCATTCATTGAAATGTCTTTGTAATGTGATATTGTACACATTGTAACATTTGGGTTGAGTGTTGGTTTCATGAAGCGCATTTGTTCCATTGAAATCTGCTGTTTTATCTGGGTGCAGGTTGTGTGTGTCTGTGCTGGCTGTGGATCACTTTGGGGACAGTCCGGATGCTGCTTATGGGATTTTTGATGGCGACCGTAATGAGGAAGTTTCCAGGTTACTGCAGTGCACCATGGGAGATGTATTGGCAGAGGAGATACAGCACTCCAGTGTGGACGGTGTATACATGTGCAACACTTTCCTTACCTCTCATAGGTGTGTTTTGCATACTCACACACACACCTTAAGTGTGTTTTGCCTTTTGTTTTTTTGGATTTTTAAATTCATGAAGGTTCTGTAAACCTAAAGATATTATATATTCTGTCATAGTTGTACAGTACTATCATAGTTTGTATGTTTGTGCTAGTTTGAGTGCAAAACAAAAACATTATTGCATTCGCCATATTTTGCCACCGATGCCTTTCTGGAATCAAAGAACACCCACATGTAATTATGACTTGCCATTCAACTTGTAACAATATGACTTGAACCCACCATAGTTCATACAGCGCTTTTGATTTAGATTCTTAGCTATATAAATAATAAATGCATTTCTCATATTGCTGTCGTGCATTTTTTGCAGGAAACTTGGCATGGCAGGCCAGAAGCTCGGTGCCTCTGCTCTGCTCTGTTACATCCATCACGAGTCCTCCGAACCTGGCCGCTACTTCAGCCTCACTGTGGCCAACGTAGGCACCTGCCAGGCTGTACTGTGTCGTGATGGACAACCTCTTGCCCTGTCAAAGGTTTTCAGCCTAGAACAAAGTGCTGAGGAGATGGAGCGCATCAAACTGGCAAAAGCTATTATCACTGAGGTATTATCTCGTTCTAAGTTCATCCCATAGACCTTAGGGAGACCTAAGGTTAGATGCCATATGAAATTGGACGCAGCTGAAAACCAGGCGGTGAGGGATAGACTTAATCGTAATAATGGCACACGCTGTATGAAGTTCCTAGATCATGTAATTCTGAAAACTTTTAAAACTGTTTTATGGAGTTTTCTCTCCTGAATTGGATGGAAAGACCTTTTGTCAGCTGAAGAATCAGTATGAATAATCATTGCAATCCACTGAACGCACTTTACTACTATCCCTCACCTTTAAGCCTTGTGTCCATTCCTGTCGAAAATTAAATATGGCTCTACCCGGACTAATGCCTTTAAGCCAACTGGCTGATGCCTCATGCTGTTTATTGTAAATATAGCCATGAATGAGAAGTAGCAGCTTATTTGTGACTCTAATCATTTGACTCTTGTGCTGTAGGATAACAAGGTGAGTGGGGTGACATGCTGCTCACGGTTACTTGGCTGTTCCTACCTGTTTCCTTGGGTGCTTCCCAAACCCTGGGTGCACACAGAGCCTCTGTGTTCTCAGGATGAATTCCTGATCCTAGGAAACAAAGCACTTTTCCAGAAGGTTTCCTACCGGGAGGCAGTGAGCACTGTGCTGGCTGTCAGAGACCCCCGCGCTGCTGCCAAAAAGCTCTGCACGCTGGCACAGAGCTATGGGTGCCGGGATAATGTCGGAGCAGTAGTGGTAGCTTTGCATATCGGAGAAGACAGCTGTACGTGCGAGCCTCCTCTCTCGAACACAGAAGCCCGAGGACCACCTGCCCAGACACTGTTACCGATACCTGTGTCTCCTGGTGACCTTGCAGCGCTGTCATCTAGCAGTGGCATCGCCTCGGAGTTTAACAGCGAGATGTCTGCTTCGGAAGTGGGCAGCGAGGCTGGGTCCACAGCTTCAGACGAGCACCCCTCTTCAGGACCAACGGCTCGTCCGGAGCGTCGCTGTAGTTTGCATCCGACTGCTACCTTGTGTAACACCGGGCCGCTGGCGAGCCTGGGGCCAGGGGCGCACCCGGCGCTATTCCAGCGGCAGCCTTCCAGCGCCAATTTCTCAAGCAACCAATCAGACAATGGACTGGACAGCGATGACGAGACTCCATTAGAAGGCGTCATCTCAAACGGGAGTAAGCTTGAGGTGGAAGTGGACATCCACTGCTGCGCTTTTCAGCTGCGCTCTGGACCACCGGAAAGTCCCAAGGACCTGGACGGCCGGCATGATTCGAGGGGCTCGGATTATCCCAACAGCAAAATGCGGCGGCAAAACAGCGTGGTGGTTTCTGCCACCAACGGCTGCCTGCTGGCCGTATGCGGCCGAGAGATCTCGGATCTGAAGAAGTCTCCTTCAACCTCCAGCCTCTTTGGGAAGAAGCTCTCTAATGGCTCCGTAGTGGCTCTCGAGGATAGCCACAATATCATTGAAGTAGCACTCGAGGCCCCAAAAAAGAAATCTGGATATTTTGCCGCACCAGCCCAGCAAGACCCGGAAGACCAGTTAATTATACCACCTAGTCTGGAGCAGGATGTGCGGGAGCAGCTGAGAGGCCAGAGCCCTGTGGTTCCCGGGCCGCCGCCGGCTCCTTCAACGCCGCCCTCAGCAAGAGACCCCAACTGGGACCATACTCAGTCCACCATCGCTGGTCTGCACCCCACCACCGTCCTGCAACAGGACGTCTACGACACCGCTCTATAGCTGGTGCAAGAGGACCACACCATTGGAGCATCTCTGCATCATAGTGCCACATCAAAGAGGCTAGCACGCTCTTCCTGCCTTTGAGATAATCCAGTTCTTATTTAGCATCATCACTTGTGGGTTCCTGCATCTGCATTCTTGGGCTGATCTGCGGTGGCCACATCTAAGTCAAGGATGGAAATGGGTGAAAAGTAAGGACCGATGACATCTTGAAGATTGAGGTCTCAGATTGTGGAAAAACATGGGCTATTTCTGACCAAAAACCACAGCATGGAGCTGGAGTACCTCATTATCACCATGCCGTGAGTTCATTTCTACATTCGCCCTTTATATCAAAGGTCACAGGCTTAAGTAGGCTTCAATGATCACATTTGCCTTCTGGTGGAAAGATACTATCAAGCTAATCTGAGACCAAAAGATGAGAAAAGTGCCTCTTAAAGATGGTTGAGGTTCAGAGCCTTTACTGTTCTGGTGTACGTGCAGTGTTGTTCTCCTTCCTTCCCATAGTGGCAAATAGTCGGTAATCAGCACTTTTGAAGTCCGTGAGGAAAATTTTCAGTTGGATATCTTCCCAATTTGACCTGCTGGAAACATCCCGCTCCATTTCATGGAAAAGAGAGGTCATTGTGGAAAGAAGTATTTGTTGAAAAAGACAAGAGCGTTCTCCACCGTTCCTGATCCCCTCTCTTGTATGCATAATAACACAATACATAAATAATAACACAATAATGCACAATAGAAGAGTATGATGAACCCAACGTAACATTCAAACCCTAGAGAGGGAATCGGTCAAGTGATGGAGGTCAAAGTGAGATGGAGACAAATACTTCATCCAGTGCTCAGAGGAAGCATCGCCACACCTTTAAGGTCATTTTGGGGAGCAGAAAGACCTCACAATTTTGTCTGAGCTCATATCTTGAGCTGTTTCGGGTTGTCTAGAGTTCTTGAAGTTTCGAGCGTGCCATGACTACATGACAGAGCCCCTGCTATGCAGCCCTTGGGCTGAAAATATGTCATTGGGTCTTTGTAGTAGTGCAGTTTTACTGTTGATCTCAGTGAAGCTGGGATATTTTCTCCTCATCTCATAATCAAGGAAAAAATGAACAGCTGACATTTAGGTTTTATTATATGAGAAATACCAGGCATATGATATCATCTATTGTGCGTGTGGGTATGTGTGCTCTATTTTAGCCATGCATGGTACATACAAGAGTTTTTTTTTGTTTTCTTTTTTGAATCAGAGGACCTGAGGAAGGAGACTATATTGGTCATTTGAGTTTGTCATTGCCACAATCACAGTAACAGGGAATTCTGTGCAGTAAAACACTGTGCTCATGGTTTGAGGAGACATCTAGTGGTGTTTATTTTATTTTTATATATATATAATTAAAGAACAGGAGATTTAAAGTTAGGGACAGTCGAGTGCAAAGCCCATTGTGAATTGGTAATTTACTTATGTTATTTAAAGCCCTTTTTATTATTTTGTCAATTGTAGGGCATCAGTTGTATTACATTATGTTTAATTTATTGGGTGTACTCTTATAATTCATTATTTCATTCATAATCTTTACATAGGAAGCAAGTTCCCATTGACACTGACGCACTTCAATTACAGAAATTCAATCTCAGCATCGGCATGTTTACAACAACAACAAAAAATCTTTAGTTTGTTTGTATGCTCAGATATTACGTTTAAGAAATTTCATCTCAAGATTCAGATCTTTTTTTAATTACTGTTCTCCATGGTCAGATGGCAATGCTCTTTGTGCCAAACTTACATACAGATTTGTGTTCGTTATGAGAAAAAGCCGCCATGTAACTAATCTGGATCCCAGTATTTAACTACGAGGAAGGTTTTGAATTTTAACTTTTACTGCAATTAACCTGTCTTCAAGCATTAGAAAGATTTTCGAGGGGTTCATTATAATTGCCTACAGACCTGAAACTGTAGCTCTAGTGCCAAAAGATGTGTAGTAGTGGTGCCTGAAGGGAAGGTAGGTTATTTTGAGTATTTCGGCCATCCCTTGTGTGCTACTCAAGCCTGTATTGTGGACGCAGCAGCATCATGGCCTTAAAATAGGTTTTCCTCAATCTTTACTTTAGTGTTTCTATTCCAATTCCCTTTTTTGCACTCAAAAATGACATTTTCTAGAAATATATCCTTAGATTCCCTAAATCATTTAGAGCTGTATGCTTAAGTGCATTAAGTACTATTAAACAATCTTATAAAGTAAAATAGTTTTACACTGTATACGCACTTTGTACATAGCTCAATATATACATAGACCTACTTAAGAATTGGATTTTACCTATTGTCGAAATGCAATCATCATTAGGCTTTGATTTGTGGCCTCTTTTATGTCTTTAATAACCCCTGAAAATGTCATTTGTTATGTTTGGTTGAAAGGCGAGATGTGGTTATTGAGGCACAACATGCTGATTCATACTGTGCTAAGAGTCAGAGTACAAGCATTTGATGGCGTGCTTTGTTTGCAGGATCTAGTCCAAGTCTGTTAATAGCTATAGGAGCCTTTCATCCCTCGCAGTGCTTTAACATTGAAAGGAAACAACATCACTGATACAGCCACTTTATTACCACTTCGAGAGCACCTTCTATAGACCTACAACATGGTGCATATCTGCATCATGCTTAAAAATGACATATGCAACAATTATACGTGTCTAATAAGATTGAGAAATTTTAATCAGAATATTGAAGAATAGGACTGGGAAACATCCATAAATGTGTGTATGTTTGTTTGTGTCAAGTGCAGTGTACTGTTGTGGAGATAGTGTCTATTGTTTTTCCAGGCAATTATACTAGTTGCTTTTGCCACGTGGACAAATGTTGTATTTTAGATCCCTTAAACATTTGTGCTCTGTGCTCTCCTGGCCAAAACATGACGAGGTGAACCTCAAGTTGCTGAAAATGTTGGCCTAATACAGTTTTCCTTGACGTTATATGCAAATAGCCATCAGGTTTACTTTCATTTGTTAATGGTACAGCAGAGGTGATTCTTAAAGGAACAGCTGAACCAAAAAAATCAATATTCTCATTATGTCACTGTTTTAGTTACCATTGACTTCTAAAAAAAAAATCTCAAAATATCTTCTGATTTCAGAAAGTGAAATCACATGAGAGTAAGTAACAGACGTGAATTTTTTGGGTGAACTATCCCTTTAATTATAAGAACACAAAGCACAGTTCTACAAATATTCCCACTCACATTATAAAGTACCGTAGATTTTTTTTTAAACAATAGTTTATAGTTAAAGGACATTATTCTATCATGAAGCATTTTTATTTATTTAATGTTATTAGGATGATTTGTTTGCCAGTAACTTTCTCTGATTTTATTTTAACTGGATTTGCAACTCGTGTGTGAACACTTACGCAAAAAAGAGGGAAATAAGTTAAAGGTTAACTTGAGAAGGTTTTTTTTTTTTAGTTAACACACTTCCTCCTCTCCCACATCAAGCAAGCTATTCATGGATACATTCCTGTAAAAAGTGCAAACATTCTAGATTTATCAGTACATTGTTTTGCTTAACAATGCAACCAGTTTCAACCAATGGCGCAAGCTTAGGGGTGGGGCTAACTGTTTGTCTGACCAATGACAGCTGAGAGAAGAGTTCCAGAAACTTCACTTAAAACTGATCATTTTCGCACTTCCATTTAGTAGTGCTAATGCGCAGAAATGACACACATCGCCTTTAAAGACTGGTCTGACTCCACCACTCATGTTCTATACGGTGAGGTTATCAGAAACATGCTTCATCCTTTTCTTAATCTGACGAAATTATTCATTTTTTGAACAAGGGTGTGAAAGTGCAGTGTGAGCGTGTAATTGTGGTTTTACCCTGGCAGAGTTAAAACTTGCTTTTGAAAGCAAAAACACATCTTTATCTGGCGTATTCATTGGCATTTTTGCACACAATCCCGGTTCGTTCTGGACAGACATGGACTGAGATAAGGTTCCCGTTGTTGACATGTGACCAAAGCTTGATCTTCTCATCATTTATGTACATTTAGTTTTTAAGAGATGCTTTAATATTTCCTCTCAATGCCAAGAAGCTGAGGTTTATTTTTGTACTTCATATTTTCATGCAGATTTATAGGTCCTCCAGAGCAGAATCTAGGATTTAAGGGTTCGAAGGGAAACTGTCACCCATTAAGATACAATCTTTAAAGATACTAATTATTCATGTATTTAATGTGAGAAGCATGCCCTATATAAATAAATAAATAAATATATATATATATATATATATATATATATATATGAGAAGAATATATTATCATGTGATTATTTGTATAAAATATCATCTTTTCTGTTTATTAGAAATTGTTTTATTATCCGAAGCATAATGTATATTATATTTTTAAGTTTCTAATTTAGCATGCAGTAAACTGCTGAATATTTTCATTGTGTTAAATTATTGAATCGTTTTTAGTTTAGGAGATCATTGGAGTCGTTTTACTGATTTAGTAAAAGGACTAAATGCGAGCACTTTTGCTGTGTGTCAGCTAGGACTGGACTTTTTACTGTGAGTTCTGGCTCAGTGTTTCATTTCAGATGCTGCTATGCTTAGTTTTGAGCAGAAAGCTGTATTTTTAATTAACTTTTCAGCCAAGTAGCAATAAACATTTTTACTGTGAAACACGTGTCTTTGATGTCTCTGACGTTCTATATGAGATGTGTGTGTGCATAACTGATGCGTGTGTGCATAACTGATGCACATGTCTCAAAATACTTGAGTACCTATTTAGTAGATGCACAAGAGAAGAAAATTATTTAGCTTAATATGTTAAATTACAAACTGTGAGCTATAGTCTCATTGGCATAAAAGACAATACAAACATAATAATTAGATGATGAATATGTAGTAAATAACATATAAAAGTTTCCTGCAGGTTTTATAATGGTTTCATGATTTAAGAACAAACAGAAAACTGCAATCGAAGGGATCAGAATATTTCTCTGTTTTTTTTAATGTAAAGGTCTAGGGAGAACGCAATGAGTCGTATTAGCAAGCAATACTTAAAGTTTGAAAGCACAACTTCCAACTGATCTCCTTTACTTTTTAATTCATTTAAAAAACAGCTTATGGCCTGAATAACCCAAAGACTAGACTATGGAAATACATTTTACTGAACTTTCTGATCACATTGCAAAAAAAAAAAGTGTTCATCCTCAGTATTTTTGATTTGTTTTTTCTTTTGCAAATGTCTAAAGGTTCTTAAATCAAGATACATTTTTTGAGATGCAAAATGACTGAAATTATGGTTTAATTTACCATATGGTAGAATTTACTTCTGGCTCAGAAAAATCCACTTAATTCAAAGGGAAAACAAGTTTTCATACCAAGTTGAGACCTTCTGCTCTTGATTGAAGAACTTTTTAAGGCCCTGAATTGTGGACGTGAATTAAGACTTTAAAAAAAAAAATTTAAGACCTGCAGAAACACTAGTTAACTTTGTGTAAATCAACTCATTCTCAATATATTGTGTTTCTTTTTAATTGATGAATGAAATCTGATGCATGTTTGAGAAGAATATATGAAAAAAGAATTTAAAAAATGTTGCAAAAGTCCATAACTCTTAAGAGAAAGCAAAGGTGTAAAAAAAAAAAAAAAAAATAGAAAAATATATATCCTTCTGATACTGTAAAAATACCAACCAAAGCATTTACACTACTGTAGGACCTTCTGTGCTTTCCACATTTGAATCTCTTCATGAACTGGCATAACCCTCACAGGTTGTCGTCTTCTGTCGGCCTCTGTTTCATCTTCCTCACTCTTATGAAGGCTCTGATGGCAAACACGGCGCTTATGAGGAATATAATAACCCCCAGAACCCCAAACAAGCCTCCAGCTATGTCAGCCCCGTTGAGATTGCACTCGAACCCTCTGTGACCTTTGCTGCTGTACATGGCTTCCCTCTCTTTACAGATGGGGTTGTTGTAGATCTCCTCTAGCTTTATGAAGTAGAAAGCGAGGGCAGGAATGAAACCGAGACCTATGAGCACATCCAGCAGGGCTTCAGCCAGCAGCAGAGGAGGGAAGCGGTAGGGCATGCGAAACACGCCGAGGGCCAGCATGGCACAAGCGTAAAGCATCAGTGCCCCGCCGCACGCCATGCTGTAGACGTAAGGGGGCAGTTTGAGCTGGTAGAACTGGTCATCGAGCTGCTGGACCTTCTGCGCCTCTGCTCCAGTGAATGCATTCGCTCCTCCGTAATAGTACTGGTACAAACCGCCCAAGCTGGCGATATCCTGATACCGACCCGAGTTACTGTAGTTCACTCCAGCACAGATGACGATCAACAAGCTTAAGAAGAAAACCATGACCTGACAGATGCCTACAGGACAACATATGCACTTTAAAATAGATTTCAGAAATATACAAACTATGCAACTTCAATTGGTTTATTGTGAAATAACTCAAATAAAACATGCATGTTTTTTCTGTCCTCTGATAAGCATTGCTCTGGGCTGCTGTTCCCAAAAGCATCAATGGTTTCTTTTGATACTTTGGAAAGCGCAGCCCTGTTTGAATGCACTGTCAGAAGTGAGTGAATGCTCTCTGTAAATGATTGGTTCTGTGGATTAAAGCTGTATTAAACTTTTATTGAAAACTCCTTCTCGTCTTATATCTCCACCTAGTTTTCTACCACGCTTCTTGATATTTTGACTGCTTCTCTAGGTAAGCAAGAGACTGTTTCGAAGTAGCCTCTCCAGAACAAACAAAATTTCAAAGTGAGTTTACCTCTGCTTGTTATGATGTATTTTAGGTTGTAGAGGGCCCTTTTATGATGGTAGGGTTGACTGTCATCATAGTATGAAGATGATGTCTCTGTGTAACTGGGCCTGTAGAAAATATTACAACAAGCAGGGCAGAAAGTCACAGCATGCTTGCATACTTCTGCTAAGAACATACACATTCTGTAGGGGGGAAAGAGACATCAAAATCCCTCCTTACACTCCCTGACTGTGATATCGGCTGTCCTCGTACACTTGGGGGTCCCTTTGTGTGTCAGTGTATCTTTGCTTCTCTCGGTGGCTTCGTGATCTGTCATCTCTATATCTCCGGTCCTCTCGGTCCTCATCTCTCCTGTCTCGACTAGAGTAGTCTTTGTCCCTTGTGTGATGATGCTGGCTTGATTCTGGCATTGCCTGAGAAACAAGGAGATGTCACTGATGTCATGAGTTTAAAACCTGATGCACGTCCAGATGAATGTAAAGTCCCCGGATACTAGTGAAACCAACATGACACATTGTTAGTTAACTGATGTGGGTGGTTGTTGTTGTTTTATATATTTAAACAGTCTAGAAATATTATCAGTTTAATCATAGTACTTTTCTAAAAAGTGCTTTTTTAACGTAAACGTTTTATCGAACTTAGTCGAAAGATTGTCAATCAAATCACCACAATAAACTAGGTCACGAAGATCTTACACGTAGCCTAACTCTGTAAAGACCCAGTTAATTAACCCCGATCCTACCTTTTGCTGAAATTACCGAAGTCAGCAGTGATTTGTCTGAGTTTCGTCCAGGTTTCTCGTGTTGTTGTGGACGTACACACCTGTGTGAAACCTGTCTGACTCTGACTCTGACTCCGCCTCACAGTCGCGTCACGACGCCACGCCACTTTACGAGCGATACTGTTCCAATGTTGCCAGGTGCGTGGATTTCCCGCGCAATTGGGCTTTTGCCGCGGGTTGAAGGAACACCAAATAACGTTACATTTATCCCCTGGAATGCGGGATTTTTTAATAAACTGGCAACCGTGGTCTGTTCGTCTAAGTTTCTAAATAAACACGAACCATTTAGCTTACGAGGAGCGTTCGTGTAGCCCAGTCTCCAACATAAATCATGTTAGGCCTAACTGATTAATGGTGTAATCTACGAAAAGCAGCACGTGCTTGAAATACGCTACGTGTCTTTTTGTGAGAAAAGTTATTTTGTACAAGGAAATCAAGCATTTTTTGGGCCAAATCGTGTATTAATTATTTTAATAAATTTGTAAGGGTTATAAAGAGAAAGTGTTCTATCCAGCAGATCGTTTCAATCACCAAAAAAAACAAAAAACAAAACAAAACACGATTTACCCGTTTGTTTGCGTCATCACGCTAGCCTACGAAATGTAAATATTTGATGTCTGTTTATTAACATTAATTAAAAGGACATCCTAATTTTGTTCCCCTTAAAGATAAATTTCCTTCGAGTTAGTTTCGAAGCCACTGTGTTATTTAAAACGGGAAGTTGTTAAGAAGTTGCATAAGAACTACACTGTTGTCCGATTCCTCAAGCAGGTAAGCTTTCATCCTTGTGGTAGTTGTAGTTCTTATTCAGAAAGTCGTTAGCAACATATTAACCACAGACCTTTAATCATGAGTCAAAAACAACCCATGGGACATTTCTAAATAAATTCATGGCTCAAAATGAAAATTATATGGCAGGTTTTAAGACCACAACAAATTAAACTCCATTCATTCATTAATTTTTGTCATCTTACTGAGTGAAACCAGCAAGGACATTGACAGTAGAGACTCTTAAAAAAAGCCATTAAGACTTTAAACATTTGTCAACTTTACAATGTATTTATTATTATCCTGGGATATCAAATGTTTGGAGGTTTGATCAGAAACACTCCCTGTCCTTGGTGTTTAAAAATGGGTGATATTGACAGAATGATCAAACTTAACACTCTTAGGGAAATATGAAAATATTTCGTAATTATTTAAATAAAAAAATATATGTTTTATTCACAATTTAACTTTGACTAATATAGTTTTACTGAGAAAATATTAATGTTTCCATATGCTGTAGGCTACCACAGTGTAGTTGTAATGTAATGTATTTCCCCCTTGGGATTTATTTGAGATAGTAGCATCAATAATATGATTGCAGTTATTTGTGTATTTGAAGTTATTATTTAGTATAGTTGTATTTATGTATAAACAAAAGTTTCTTCTTTTCAGAAAATGAATACATCAAAATTTTCCGGAAAGGCCAATAGGAGGAGTGCTGAGTTAGGTCTTCCATGTGATAATACTTCAGTGAAGGTTAAACGATAGCGATCTACTTATTTTCGGTTTGCATAAGTTCCGTATATATAAATCTATCAATTTATAAAAGAAATGTGCATTTAAATAGAAAAAAAACGAACTAATTTATCATTATAAAATCAATAATTTTATAGAAAACTACCCCCCTCCCCCTATGATTGAAGCTATTTCAGGTAATTCTAAAAAAAAAAAAAATATATATATATATATATATATATATGGTTAGGACATAATACATACCATAGAGGGTTAAAAAATATGAATAAAAATGTTTAGAGTAACCCAACACAAGTTTGAATTTGCACGTCATTTTGGCGCGCCCACCCTCGAAGCACGCACACGAGCTCGTTGAGAAGGGCGCGCGCGCGCGCGTGTGATAAAGATGGCTGCGACGGTGGGGGAAACGGCGTGATATGCAGGAGTAGCGGCACTAAACCCGAGTAAAACCACCGTATGACAGACCATAGCAAAATGGAAACAATGTCACAGTAGGTGTTTACCGGTAATACCAAGTACTACAAACTCACCTCACCCCGAGAGGGTATTCATCCTGTGATTGTGGAGAAATCTCACCGCGAGCATGGCTTCGCACAGTAACCAGGTAGGAAAACGCATCTGCCTCTTTTTACATCACGTTTTAGCTCATAATGTCGTCCGGAGTGCACTTCGTGGGCGATATTCATCTGTCAGGGTGCCGTGTGTGTGTCTTTGCTCGGAGCGTGTGTTTGTCGGCCACGAGTTTGTGCGTTTCTGCGGCAGCGGCCTGGCCACGCGGGCGCGCTCATGTAATAACGGTCATCAGCAGGCGAACGGTTCCCCTCAACGCGCGTCTGGCGACGTTTCTACCGGATCTACCGCGCTCCGCTGAGTACAGTAAGAAATCACGAAGCGTTTCTGCGAGGCGTCTTTAGTTCAAGCCAGTTGAAATAAGTCGTATCTCGTGCGGCTAATGTAATGAGAGAGGCCTGTTGATTGGGGGCGGTATCGCTTCCTGTCTTCAAACTCTTTCGTTGGGAGTTGTTCGTTTGTTTATTGCGCGCATGACATTCATCACATCTCCAATGACAGTCCGTCACTATCAGAGTCTATTAGACCTGCTTTAAAGGCTGCTTGCTTTGAACGAGGCACAAGTGTAACGTTAGTAACGTTACTAGCAGATGCTACATCATTGTAGCTCTGTTAGCTGCATGCTAAACTATAACCTCTCAATAGTGCTTTCCTAAAAGTCCTGAATAGATTAATTGTTTAATATTATATATAGAGAATATCATTTGTGTAGAAATCATCTGCTGTCTTCAAGTTTGTCACTTCCATAAACTTAAACCCAACCATGTTTTGGGTTGTCATTTGTTTGAAATAGGGACAGTTTCTTAAATATGTGAAAGTTTGAGTATTTCTTGTCACTGGGAGATGCTTGACTGTTGTTAAGTGCTGTAATAAGCAATTTGGATCCTTTGGACATTGAATCCTGTCAAAGTGTTAGTAAGCCTGGCTGCTTGTCAGAAGAATGTGGTTATTACTCTTAATTTTGGCATGTTTGAGACGTTTTTGTTTCACCTGGTTTAATTTTAAAAGTAGCTTTATATAATTCTTCTAGGTTTATCCTTTCTCTGCCATGTTCATAGCAAAGCTCTCTTAAGATGTGAATGTGAATTGACTGATATATATATATATATACCCAATATCATTCTATCAACCTATATTCAGCTTTTTTTTTTATTAAAAAAACACTTGTTTTCGCATCAGATGCACTAAAGATCATGTTATTCACTTCACTATCTTTGTTTACCAGTTCTTAATTATAAGACCGACTTAAAGCCAATTGCGTATACATGTAAAAGTGTTGAAGTGTTTGACTTTCTTTTATTGGTAATAGAAAGGTAAACATTGTAGTAGTTACACTGTTAACATTCAGCAAATGCATATTAATATTATTTAAAGAAGTCTTTGAATATCAAATAAATATTTAAATATTCCTTGCAAACTTTAGTAAAGCCTCCGATTAGATCGTGTGAAGTCTGCATGATGGTCCGTCTGTGCTATTTAGATAGGAACAGGAGAGTTTGTCATTCTTTTCACATTCACTATTTGCTATATATAAAATTAGTCTAACCTGTTTTTTTTTTCTCAAGAAAATATTTATTCCCTTTTTTTTTCAAAACTAATTTGTGCGAAGACAGTTTCTTTAATGGTGAAAAAATTCTATAACAGGACTACAGAATTAAAACTTGGGGTAAAAAAAAAACCTTGTTGTCCGGCCATTTTAAACCAGGAACACCACAAGTGTGACAAATGTGGGCAAAAAAATAAATTTAAAAAATCTCAAAATAGAAATATTATACAAAACTTTTGGTAAGTTGTTTTCCCAGTGTGACCAAAGTTAATAAGTTGTAGTACATTGTGATAACATGAACTTGCATTTTCAAGGGAAAAGTTTCATTGCTCATATATTAATCAAACTCATTTTTTTTCATAGTAACTCATTTTTAAACGATCCTTTAGTAAATATATGAAATGACTTAATTGCAACTTATTTTTAAATTAAATAGTATGTTAAATCAGCTTCATGGAGGCCATCGGCCACCCTGCTCTGAGATATTGGCATCGGTCTTCAAAAAAAGCCATATCTGTTGAACACTAATGCACTGCTGCAGTATTTTTAGTCCGACTGGTTTACGTTGACTAACTGTAACGGCTATGACTGCATACACAAACGTCAAACAGAAGTTGAGTTAAGTATGATTTAGAATAAATTCACAGCCTTGTTGAAATCCCACTTTGCGTAAACAATAGTTTCCGACTTACTCAAGTGCATGCTTGACATGCATGCTGCTTTTTACACTTCGATTCACTTGGCATCGGTCACACTTTCAACCCATTACAAAGCTTTGTGAACTGATGTGTCTATTACTGGTGTGTGACAGTCTTCGCAAAACAATGTTTGCCAGGATTAGGCAGCATTGGATTGAATATGTGAGATGAAGTCTTGTAATGAAAGAAGTGCCATCAGTTGAATCAGTACTTGGTTGTATATCTGATTTGATTTGTGTGACTCTTGACCTGCAAAAACAAATAACATCTCCAGCTGCTTTGAGATTCACTTAATTGGCATTTTACTGTTTCATTTGAAAAAACTACCATCAGATCACACAGCAGCTGCAAGTTCCTCAAGGCAACCCGTCAAAATAAAAGTCATGTTATAGTTTAACATTTAAGAAATGTCAAATTATTACTATATAGCAGTCTTAAGACTTAATTCTACTACTGCTAATACATATTAATAAATCTTTATTTACTTAAAGGAATAATCATATTGTAATAACATTAAAACTCTGTGCGGCGCTTTAATTTTCATTTGATTAGTATAAATTTTATGTTTTATGCCTTCATCTGATTACTAGAAAAGAAAATCTGATTACGATGAAAACGAGATTCATTGTGCAGTGTTGAGAACTTTGTTGATAAAAGTAAAACTTTGTTACAGGTGAGGGACCGCTTTTAATGATTTAAAGGAATATCTCTCCTTCAGTTGCTAGTAGGGTTGGGCCGATAGACTGATTGCTGATAGACATCACGATGTTGAGTCGACATCAGGGAGCCGCTATTATGCCTGGCATCGAAACTGCTTTTGAATGCGCAATAACTTTTTAGTTTCACTTTTGAGATTCGCGATCGTGCATACTTTTTATACTATGGAGCGGCAGTCCTTACAACACATTTTACAAGATTATGTTTGTCAGTGGTGCTCAGGCTCTTCAATAGGGATGTTGCGGTGACAGATTTTTTCCACCGGTTAATCGACGTGTAAAAAAACCGGTAATCCCGGTGTCACCGGGGTTGCGTGTCGGGGATTTCGGGAGGCCGAAAATGCGGTCGTGCAGACGTGCACACGTCTCAATTTACTTTCACTTTAATTAGCGGCAATTCAGTAGCATTTGTTTGAATCATGGGTTAATTTATTTTATTCTTAATAAAAATACACAAAACAATAAGACACTCGCTTGTGTTACACACATCTTTATTGCAAAATGAATAATAACTTAACACACCATGCAAAAACTAAACGAAAGCACTTATGAAACACCTTTAAAGTGCATTTATTAACAAAACGAACCACTGCACACATCGTGCAAGTATCAAACAAGACTCGTTAAATAATTATAAATATTCGTTAAATAAAGTGCCTGCCTTTTTCAGCAAAAAAAAAAAACACCGCACAACCATCGAATATGAAACGAACGAACATCTAAAACTTCGTTAAATAAGGTAGCCTACCCGAATAATCACTGGACACTTAAGTGCAAAAAAAAAACTAATATAAAAATTAAACTCACGTTAAGCTGTTAAAAAAAAGAGGTAGGCCTATTAACTGCATACACTGTACAAAAAAAATTATTAATAGGCTAAATGAGAAACAATAAACGAAAAACCTTCATTTTGTAATTGCAACAGTTTGCTTTGAAACCAGATCTTCTGCCATCCTTTGCCAGTTAGCTCGTCTCACTCGCCTCAAATGATAAATGAAATCGGACACCTGCTGCTTTACTGCGGCGCTCGTTCCGCTTACGCTAAATTACGAAGGCACGTAGTCACTAACTGAATTAAGTGCTTTATCGCTATAGGCTAAAACTTCAACACGATGGGGACGGTGCCGGTTGTCAAGTGCTATGACCGGTAGGTGGGTTAAACACCATGTATCACCGGTAACACCGACTATCGCAACAAGCCTACTCTTCAAATCATTCGCCATTGTCCTCAGTCATCTCTCCTTACTCTGTTTATATGGTAAGTGAAATTTGATGTACTGTGACGTAACGGGAAACCATTAGCAATCGTTTTCTGAATACGAATTCACAGTTCGGGCACACCCCCTAACCTCACTAACCCATCCCGATGTCATATTCCACCTCATCCGATGCCAGTTTTGTAGACATCGTCTAACCCTAGTTGCTAGTCCCCACTGACTTCCAAAATATGGAAAAACAAAACAAAAAAAACGTATGCATGTCAAAGGGGACCAGCAACTAAAGGTGAACTATCCCTTTAAATTTGCAAATGTGATAATGATTTAATACAACAGTTCAATAAACAAGTAGGCTAAATATTAAGTGACCTACGTTGCCGGTCTACAACACTAAATACTTTAAGAATAAATATTTCTTCCTTTTTATTCTTGCCAATTTTAAGGAATAACCAATAAAATAGCTAAAATGAAAGGAGTCCCTTCAAATAAAGATTGTTGATTACATTACTCCAGTATAGGGATGGGCGTTTTCCACAAATATCACATTCGAATATTTGAGCTCACAAAAAACGAATATTCGAATATTCGTTTATTTAAATTAAGTTGAATGAGTCAGACGTTATTTTTCACCAACATTTGTTTTCGTCATTTTGAACAAGCTTACAATAAGCTTGAACATTACACATCGTGTTTTGTAGCTGAAAACCTTTAACAATGCGTGCAAACAAACAAAAGTACAGATTAAAAGCAAAAAAAAAAAAAGTGAACAAAGAAAAAACGTAAAGCAGCCTGCAGCAATTAGGCTATTGTACAGAATGTAGCTTACACTTAACTTTTAAACCGTCAGCAAATCTTTTTTGCTTTTTTTTCTATTGTTTCAAATGTTCTTGTTAAGAAATACGGGCTTGTAAACATGATTGGGGGAAAGTCGGCTCCTTAGTCTGTTAACAATAAGGCCAGCCGCGGAGAAAACACGCTCTGACGACACAGACGTTGGCGGGACTCACAAATAACGGTGTGCTAAGCGAATACGTTTTGTGAAGCGCTTCGTGTTTTCGTTTCACCACTGAATGGGATCCTCATCTGGTGGAATACATGGCTCCAGCAAGAACTGTTCCCGCTCGTCTCGGCTGGACTCTCTGTAATCATCGCTGGAGAACTGGCTCAGCATTTTCGGACGAGTGGGCATTGCTGCATCTTCATCGTGGCGACTGCATCCGCACCACTCACATCAAGGAAAATGTTCTGATAATGTTCAAAAAAGTTTTTTTTTCTTACTTCTCTCATGTTTTCATCGAGAAACCTGAGATGTTTGTGCCGAGGGTCTAGGGCAGACGCGAGAAGAGGAGTTTTCACTGCATTCTCCAAGTTAGCTGTGTTTATTCGTTGCTTGAGAGATGCTGCAACAATGTTCTTGGATCACTTTCTGTGATTCTCCACGGCATATTTGAAGTACTAGAAGACCGCAGTTCTTTTAGGGGACGTTCACATATCGCGTCTTTTGCATGCTCAAGTTCGTTATTTCCAATGTAGGCGCGCGGTATGTGCGCTCATAATGGAAGCGACGCGGTCGCGATGCGCACGCGGTGCGACGCGGTCCCGTTTTTTCCAGGCGCGTCCGAACAGCATCGACTTAAAAACATCTCAACTTTCAGAATGCAGCAAGCGCACCGCAGGTCATGTGACAAGAACTAAACATTCAGCTTCATCCTTTCCTGTAACAACGTTGAAAGCTCAGCCAAGATGAAGGAACAGCTGATCATAGCTGTATATGGATTGCCATTTTGAAATTTAGTAGCAGAGCTACTGAAAGCGATTTTTTTTTTTTTTTTGTGCTGCAAATCCATTTATCCTTTGCTGAAATTTCCGCGTCTTCATGGAGAGAACGCGTCGCCTCAGGAGCGCTTCTGCCCGAGCGCTTTGGAAAGAAGGAGAAAGCGGAGCGCATAGCCTTTTCCACGCCTTATTAGGCGCGATATGTGAATGGCCCCTTAATCATTCATTAATTATTTTTTGCTTGCATACACCTTCAAATATGCCGTGGAGAATCACAGAAAGTGACCAAATTAGGTTTTATTGTGAACTTTTTTTTTTTTTTTTTTTGCGAAATTCGAATATCATTTTTATTTATCGAATAATTAGAGCAGAACGAATATTCGAATTTTCGACTATCCGTGCACATCCCTACTCCAGTAGGTGGCAAAAACGACTTATTTTTTTTTTCTTCATTTAATGAACAATTCAAGAAGACTCGATTCATAAAAAAAAAAAAAACTGAATCATCCATTAAGCAGGATTTTATGAATAAACTGAATTAATTTTAAGCTTGTTTTAATTAATGATTCATATGAGTTTTTTTTTTTTTTGATAGTGTAACAAGTTATTTTGTGTAGTTGTCTGATATATGTAATCGTGATCTCCATTTTAAACAAAACAAAAACTATTTTAAAACAAACAGATTCTCAGTTTATTATGAATTTGGGGCCGTTCACATCGCGTCTAAAAATGCTTTCTCCTTTTCACAAGTGCTTGCGCTCCCGTGGTGTCTATCGTTGCTACGCAACCATGAACTGCGCTCTCCACAATGACGTGGAAATATCGGCTATGATCAGCTGTTCAGCTGAGCTTTCGATGTTGTCATGTTTTTTTATCTCGCCACGGCACAAACATGCGCGTCGCAACCGCGTCTTTTAAGAGCACGCGTCCAAACCACAGCCAGGTGGTCGCTGAATAAAACTCCTACCTACAAATACCAGGGAATCACGGAACAACGTCGGCCACTCTGCATTATTTAATCCTATGACCAGTGTTCGTAACAGCTGCCGTATGCATACGGATAGCCTATAACTTAGCTATTTGCAGCTCCTAAATACAATGGCGAGCTGTTTTATAGACGAGGCATTCGCGTTTTCCATTTTGACCCACAGACTTTCTTAGCTATAGTTGCACGCACATATAGAGCAACGTGTTTTCCACTTTCAAAGTGTATGGCAATATTTCAGCTGAGTCAAACAGTTAAACGATGCTTTCAAAACTTACCAGAGCAGGCTTGCAGCACTCTGCTAGTGGGGGAGGGGCAGTGTGAACTGCTGTGTCTCCAGCAACACAGAGCTGCCTGTGCACGCCTGTCTGAACGCAGCAGCCACGTATCGGCCGTCCGATATATCGGTCGATCCCTATTTAAAACATTAATCTCAAATTAAATGTATGAATTTAATTGCACTCATTCTACCTCTGAGGCTCTGTAAACATCTGAAAATATACCTACAAGCCATTTTTGTGTTGTTCTGTTCAACCTCTGTAGTACAAATTAATTTTAATACGGAATGAATTTGGTAACTTATTCTTGTTCTGGTCTACTTGTTCTTATTTTGTTTTGGTTAGAAATTTTGAAAGCCTATTAAAATATAGAATTTTAATTTTTGGCGTGAGATGACATGTTTTTACTAAATTTATATAAAAGGTAGGGATGCACCGAAATGAAAATTCTTGGCCGAAACCGAAAACCGAAAAAGAGAAAACCAAGGCCGAAAACCGAAACCGAAACACCGAAAGAAATTATCCCAATTATTAGTACCATTGCATTTATTGCTATGACCGTGTACTAACTTTACTAAAATTAAAACATTGCAATTGCATAAATTAATATTAAAGTTTCAAAGATAATTACAATTACATAAATTATAAAAAAACATAAAAATGCATAATTACAAATTATGCAAATATTTATTAAGCACATTGCAACAATGCACAGTATAAAATAAAATTCAAACTAAAATTTAATCCCACTCATCTGTATATTAAATAATAATGTACAGGCCTACTGGCCTGCAGAAAGGTTTTAAAATTAACTGTTCTCTCATAAAAAGTGCATTTAGGTGAAGAGCATTTGAAATTTTTCTCTGTAGTACTAGAAAGTGCATTACTTCTCCAGTAGGCAAGACTGTTATCACTTCTGGGGATGGGGACTTCAGACAGATAACCATCTAGCTGTTGAGCAGTTGAGCTTGTCATCTGCCTGACATTTGAGAAATATTTGAGAGAGTGTATTTAAATAGGGCCAGGGCATAAATAAACATTTTTATCAAATTAAAGCAGAAATCTAGCAAAAAATCTAGCAGAAATATGGCTACAATCTGATATTATGCATGTATATATATATGTGTGTGTATTATATATGCAGAGACGAGTCTCTTTTTTTTTTGCGCTCTGATCTCAGTCTTCTGCGCTTGGCGCTTCTCCGTCTCCACGCGGGTTCTCCGCATCCAGCGCGGCCTGGAGCATTTCTCGTGTGCTCTGCCATATTTCCGCGTCCAAGTAATGGTCTTTATAACGCGGATCAAGCACATTCGCGATGAAGTGCGGAGGATCCGAAAAGATCTCAGTGAGACGTGTGCTAACAGACTCTATAAGACTGTACTTTTCTTTGTTTTCACTTCGTGGTCCGTCTCAATCTCTTTGTTAGGAGACGCTTTAGTACTGCGAATAAAGGAATAAGAATAGAGAGAATGTTCTCTATTAAGACCCACTGGTGTGAAGTGAATGACGCGGGGAGCTCGTGGTCTGCGCTATGCAGGTGCACGTGCAGGTCGCGGTTTCTGTTTGCGTCATCATAACATTTCGGCCGTGTTGTTTCGGTAATAAAAGTGTTTCGGCCGAAAACCGAAAATGCACTTTTTGGCCATTTTCGGCCGAAAATTTTCGGTGGCCGAATATTCGGTGCATCCCTAATAAAAGGCATTTCAAAGGTAAAAAACAATGGCAATTTTAATCACTTTAAGTAGTGAGATATCATCTCATATTGGGAAAGCTAGTAAGTGCAGAGCCCTGCCTGAGCAATGTAACTGTCTTACCATAGCATGCTAGGAAAGCTTTTTCTGAAAGCTTTTGGATCCGTCAATGGTCGTTTACGGTGACGGAAGAACTTGTTATGCAGCTTTTCTTTCTTTCTTTTTTTTTTTAATGAAATGCCTGAAACCAGAAAATCCAGTGACTCCTCTGGTTTGTCCTTATCTGTAGGGAGATTGACACATTTTACATGAAACCACATTCACTGTAGCTCTTGCTTTGTCTTCATAAATGTGGTTTAGTAGTTTAAAGTACTGGAATATAATCACATTTAAAGTTTTCAAAACTACTTAAATTAACGTGTTGCATATTAATGCATCATGTTAAAGTCAGCATGGAACAGAGGTCAGACGTGATCACATTTTCCTCCCTATTGTGAGATATATCTGAATGAAACTGCTTTTCAAACAAGCAAGTAATGTAGGCCTGGACTTCATTTTGTCTGTCCATTATTGATTGGATTGTTCTCGTTTGCTAATTGCTGCGATCTCATGTGAGTGACAGGTTGCTGGAATAGTGGGATTTTTGTCCTGCCCTCGAACCGGTGCAAACGTCATCAGGGAAGATTTGCTGTTTGGTGAGGCAAAGTGGAAGAAATGCTTATGATTAAAGGTTATGAGGGCATGTGAATTAATCATTTATTATCTTTGCAGTATTCCATAAACTAATAATAGTCGATTTTGATTTCATGGTGACTAACACCTTTGTTGCGTGAGTGTCACCCATGGCTCTTTCTGATTCACAGAAGTGAGTGTCAGTGTGCTATCACCAGAGCATGTTGAAATAATGCAGATGGCTAATTTGTGGTAATCCCCAGTCCAAATGAACAGCGATGGGGAGCTTAGTGTGGTACGTGCGGCACGCCTGTGGAAACGGGCAAAGAGACATTCTTTCTGTTGTGATTGTACTCGCCATCCAGAGGCCATTGGATTACGGCTTGCTGTTTGTCCCTTGTGGTGCCAGTTCAGCAGTGTACGTCGGTGATTTGAAAAGTTGCATGTGCTTGAACTGCAGTTTCTTTTTTTTTCTTGCTCTGCCTTTTCATGCAGCTAGTTGTGAATGTGAAGGTCTATTATGTGCATGCTTGCAGAGCCTGTTGAGTTTTTCATCTCTGACACTTTCAGTTCCCCTAAAGACTAGCATGAACATGAAGTTACTAAAATGTGAGCTTTTTAAAACCATTGTATAGTTGCTTAATGGTCAGTGTAGTGATTAGTCTTAACTAAGTGCAAGAGTCTTTCAGTTACGCTGTTAGTGCTTGTAGGATTAAGGTTATTATACCCTTCACAGAGGAAGCGGGTTATCTACAGTGTGGTCTGACCATTATAGGACCAGATGCCATGTGTTAAGACAAGTACTCACGAGACCGCTGTAGGCCTGCAACCAGTTACCAGCCTTGCTTAAAAAAACCTTTAGTAATAAGTTACTTCAAAGGGCTTTCTTAACTGAACTCTAGGGCTGCAACTAACATTTTGATTATCATGTAATAGGGATGGTCTTATTGACGGATTAAGTTAACCGAAAGTAAGAATTTTGATTTAATACTACTTAAACAGTTTAAAAGGTTTCAAATTTGTTTTAAGTTTGCTACATTTTAAAGAAAAATATTCTAAACCTATTTGTCAACTAGAGCTGTAGCTATCGAATATTTTAGTAATTGAGCATTCTACCAAAAATTCCATCGATTAATCGAGTAATCGGATAAAATGTGTTTTTGTTTAAAGTGCAATATTAATTTTGCAAGAGAAAATAAGACTCCTGGGCCTTGTGACGGTCACGGAGGGACCGCACGTTCAACATGGACGTTAATACGCACAAGCACACACCGAGACTGTTTGGTGATACAAGAGTTTATTGTAATTATTGATCAGAGAGTGAATGAAATACCTGTAAACTATGTGTATTGTTCCCATGTAGCGTTTGTCCTGTGATTTTAAGAGTCCTGGTAAGAAACGATGGCAGGAATTATTGGTTCCGCTTAGGGTGGGAATCTACCGTGTATTAATTGAGCGTGGGGGTTTCAGGGGCAACGTGGCCGAGTTGCTGCTGTTATTTCCTGTTTAATGGGAACGAATTAATAACAAAGTAGCTTTATTAAGTAGAACATCATGCCAATATGTTTCTTTCAGACTCCGTATATTTAAGGGAACATGTGTAAAGTGTTTTCTGTGAGTTTGTCCCTCCACATGTGGTAATGGTGCTGGCCAACCGTATTAATGTGAATGTCTTTGTAATGGAAGGTAGTCTGTGTTTGTTTCTGAAGTGGAGAGTGTGGCCTGAGGGTTGCAGGTATTTTATTCACTCTCTGATCAATTTTTTATTTATTTATTTTTATTTTATTTGTTTAACCAGGAAGGTCCTATTGAGATACAATATCTCTTCTACCAGGGAGTCCTGAGACTTAATTACAATAAACTCTTGTATCACCAAACAGTCTCGGTGTGTGTTTGTGCGTATTAACGTCCATGTGACCGTCACAGGTCTCTTAAAATGAACTAAGTTTCCTTAGTTTTTATTTTTCCCGAGTTTTTATTTTTTAAATTCATAGAATGCAATGCATACATCAAAAATAAACATTTAATTATTACCCATTGTTTCTCTGTCTGTACTTATACTGTGAAAAATGACAAGAAAGTTGACAGATGAATTAAGTGCCATTCGGTTGGGGTTTTAAATAAAGCATTTTCTGAGATGCACATTAAACAAATAAAAAAATTAATTTAATTTATCTTTTAATTATTGAAAATTAACTTAACTTTTTGGTAAACAAAGGGGATTTACTATTAAAAATAAAACATGGAAGAAATGTGTGATTAAACCTTAAAAAAAAAAGTTTTTTTTTTTTAGTAGTAGGCTATGTACATTCTGCTGAACAATAGTCTTTAACCGGACTTTTATTTTGACGGTTGACGTACCTTTACAGTTCTGTGTATGTGATGTGATGCTAGTTTTACTCAAATCAAACGGTCAGATGCTCATGAAGTGACTGTCAGAGAGCAGTTCTGGAGATGTTGTTCATGTGTATACGTCCTTATTTAGCGAGACAGCAGACGTTGTGATTTGAATGAAGACGCGCTTCTGCTCCATTCATTAACACAGACACGCAGAACATACAGGATTCATATTTAAATAGACTGTTCCGGCTTAATATTTACAGATATTAGTCCATATCGTGATTTGATGTAAGTGCAATGACCTATTTTTGATTAATTCATTCAAAATTTAGCAAATTCCGTGCCATTCCGTGTTAAACGGTAAATTCCGTTTTCATGACTGGATTCCGCGATTCCCTCCGCGTTGTCTGCATCATGGAAATCATAGGGCCCCTTGTTGTGGTATGCCAGCACTATTTTGCAATGGACACACGCCACGACGTTCTCTTTACGTTTGCACGCGCTCTCAAATCAAAACACTGCTGACTCCTTGCAGTTTGCGATTTCGGACGCAGGCACGCAGCGCTTGTGTCTCCTTCCGCTTTGTGGGTGAGGTAAACGCGTTGTCACATTAAAAGAATCATTGCGAAAGAACCTGACATGAGATTTAAAATGAATTTAAAAGAGGCTTCGACGCAGAGGAATTTGCCTCAATCATTTTTTGTAATCGAGTTACTCGAGGAATCATTTCAGCCCTATTGTCAACTCATGGTGGCGTGTCTATATGTGCAACCACAAATGCCTACAGACATGTTCCATTGCACAAGCACCTGCTCCACTTTCGCTTAACTGAAATAGTAGGCAACACAATGGCAAAAGGCAATATTGTATAATTGGTTATCAGAGAGTGAATCTGTGAGTGAATGTTTTCAAATTCTGAATGGGTTCTAGCCTAGAAAGCATGCAGAGAGTGCTCCCGCTTATAATCTTTAAAAACCTTCACTCATCTCAGTTCTTCGTTATCTCACGAAGTTCTGTTATATTCAGTGAAGCTCTGCACTACTGCACTGTTAATCTCTTATTTACATTGTGTACGTTTTGTTTGTTCTAATGAGAGGATTTGTGAGTATGCACAACTCAGAAACACACTGAACAAAACACTGGCCATTGCATTCATGAAATCAACAGATATGTGAATTACTTCAAGGCTCAACACTGCAGAAAGGTTGTATTTTTTTTTTTTTGGTGGGGGGGTGGGGGGTGAGTGTTGTGCTCCAGACTATGCTCTACAGGACATAGACATTAATTTTTAAAAATATGAACAAGACAAGTTGTGCACTGAGGGTAGGCCTGCTATTTATTGTTTGCCTTATGAAAAAACATTTGGTTCTTAAAAGCGCATGGGGTTCAGTGTGCGTGTTCATTTTGTCATCTTAATTTAAGTGAAAAATTTCTTGTAGGCCTTTTTTCTTTGTTTTCAGTGCTACAGGTGCGTGATATGTGACTATGAATCCCTATCATGTAATAAGCCTTAATTATGCTGAACTTGAAAGGGTTAGTTCACCCAAAAATGTTAATTAGGCCATAAATTACTCACCCTCAAGTAGGGATGAGCCGATAAAAGACACACACACACCTGCTATCCACCGCATCCCAGTTCTGTGTTCGGAAAGGAAATAAAGAGTACTACGGAAACCCTAAACCCTTTTACTTTCACTTTTGAGATTTGTGATCACAAGACATACGTCAGAGCTGTTTGATCGGTTTATAACAGAATGCTGTGCAGAATTCCAACGCTTTTCATTGGATCTTTCATTGCTGTGTAACAGTGTCATGAGATCAATACTGGTTTATGAATAAAGCTGTTCTGAGCTTGGACCAGTTTGCTTACACTGTGTTAAATTATTGGTCCGAGCTGATAAACATAGCGTGCAGCTCAAACAAATTGCATGGTTATTATTGCAGCGGTGGTCACGCCAGTGCGCGAGTGTTCACAAAATTTAGTCGGATTGGCAGAAAATGTTGCAGTCTGGAGCCCTGCCTTAAAGACATTAGTTTATTTGTACTGTAGTGGTAGTAAGGGCTGCACGGTATTGGAAAAAAAAAACTTGCATTGTGATATTCTGAGATGTATTGCGAGATGAAAAAAAGTTTTTAACTCTATTTGGAAAAAAATGATCAATGATTGGGTGATTTTAGCGGAGTAAATCAGCATTAGGGATGTCAACGATTAATCGATCGATTAATTGTCAAAGAGATGCAGTCAATTAAAGTTATAGATGGTCGAGTAACTAATTTTAATTTTGGCTTCTTGCGGCTCGTGCGCAAAACACGTGCAAGTGGCTTTCAGTGACTGTACATAAATGCATCATTATTCATTCATAATGTACAAAATAAGCTTTTAATGTGATTTAAACTTTAAAAGTACATTTAAAATAGAAACAACTAGAGGTCGACTGATATCCGTGTTTAGTAGTGCCGATTTAAAGTCAGGCACGTCGGCGGGCAGCCCCGTGTTATTGTTGCAGTGGAAAGTGCTGCTGCGCATGTGAAGGACCCCAAGCCAAAACATTTGGAAGATTCAACAACAGTCCTGGGAGATAAAGGTAGTCAGAGAATATCACTCTGTAAATGGGGTGGAGAAGTTGGCAGCCCTTACAAACACAGCAGCGTGATTGAGGGCTCCGTTACTCCGCCCCGCTCACAGACAGCAGCGTGCTCGGAGAGACAGCTGTCCTGGAGCTGCCACGAACGGTGAATGACATTTGTTCGGAAGCATGGTTTGATGCAGACAATAACCAGTATTCCATCCAACTCATTTGCATTTAGGGATATCAATATTCGATCATTTCCATGATCGATCGACGTTTAAATTAACGATCAATTAATAACCTTAATACTGCAAAATGCGTATGCATTGGTATTATTATTTGCAAAGCCACTTGGAAAAAAAGCTTTCTCAACCGAATTAAAGGGGTTTTAGTCTGAAAAAAATGCTAGTAGCAGGACTGTAAAATGAATAGATGTGATTATGATCATTTGATAAAATGAAGAGAGTGCGCCATATGTTTTAGATCATGTTACTTTGTTGACTGTTTCTCGTCAAGGAGACCGCTGAATGTGCCTCTTTAAATGGTTTTTCTTTAAAATGGTGCCTCTTTAAACCTGCCTAATTAGAGGGTTAGACGGTGAGGATTTGGGAAGAGAAACTGCCTAAATATTATTGAATATTTGGAGATTCATGAACAACCGACAAACCAGAACAAAGCTACATAAATGACTCGAAAGACATCCAAAAGCATGGTCACTAGTGTTGTAACTGTAACAAAATTTCAGTATTCAGTACCGATACCAGTGAAAATCCACTGTTCTCTGTACCAAAGCAAAACACGAAAATATTCTAATAAAAAAACACACTTTTTATTACTAAAATAAAACCAATGCCATTCTTTATACTTATTTACAAAAGTTTTTCTACAAGTAATATAATTATGAAAAACAGTTTTCACCCAAAAAAAAAAAAAAGTTTCACCCAAATTTTATTTGTCAATGAAATTTAAAAGCATTTTATTTTGTGGTAAATAAAGGGGATTTGCTATTAAAATTAAAACATGAAAGAAATATTGTGATTTATTTCTTTTAAAAATAGTTTTATTAAGTTTTTTTCAACAGTAGTAGCAGTATCACATACACGGGTTACCGTGAATACCTTTAAATTGACACTGGTTTTACTCGAATGAAATGGTAAAATGCGTGTGAAGTGACTCAGAACAGTTCTGGTGATGTTGTTTATGTATTTACGTCCTCGTTGAGACAACAGATGCTGAAATTACTGCAAGTGTCACGCGCTTCAGTCTATGTAGTAAACAAACCCACACTGCCATTCATTCATTCACACAGAGATGCGCAGAACATGCAGGATTCATATTTCAACCAACTTTTGCGGCTTAACATTTACAGATACTGGTCCATATGGTGATTTGATTTTATTAATTTGTGCTAACTTTGACAAATTCCGTGACTGTCCATATTAAAATGTAAGTTTCATTTTCATGACTGCATTTTGAGATTCCGTCCGCGTTTTCTGCTTTGTGGAAATCATAGCGCTGTCTGCGTCAAGAACCGGGTTGACCGGGTCCTCTGTACCACTGGTAGGCCTGTCCCAATATTTATAAAAAAAATGTAACCTGTCATGATGTGGGATTATTCTGGAGCGCAGCCTGTGGAGAGCCCGCGGTAGAAAACACCCTCTCCGATGGCACAAATGTCCCGGGAATAAAGAGAACGTCTCGCTAGAGTGACCAGTTTTGGGAAGCGCCTTTCATTTGCTTGTGAATGTTTGTCGCAAGTGATATTGCATTGTACTTGCTCTTCTGCTTTATTTTAATACCGTGTAGCATATTTTGCAAGTAAATGCATTGCCCTTTGTCAGTGTGGGCCTACTTTTCGTTCAGTGGTCTCCGTGACTGGAAACAGTTGATCTGTGATCTGTACGGCATGCGAATACCAAACTGAATCCTCTTCTGAATTCTTTGAACAGACACACATACACATAAAATTATGACAAAATGCCCATCTCGACAATCATTCAGGTAAACACAGTCAGTTATGTCTCAAGTGAATAAAAACAACTGAGAAATGAAATGTGATGTGTATCATATCAGATCCGTGCATCAGGTCTTAAAGGGACAACAGCCTATACATACTGCTGCTGTCATTAATGATCATCAAACACAAAACAGCTGTGATAAATATCTATATTTGATTTATTCAGTAAACATTATGCAGTGTTTTCCCTAATTAGTACATTTCTGTATTTGAATACTACCAACCTTTAACCTGTTGTATTTATCTCTGCTTGTAATTTGTGTATTTGTTCTTATTTTTACTTGCTGTTCTCTTGTCTCTTTAATCATGTTTGAACTTTCTTAGTTCATCTAGTAGTATTTGCTGTGGTTCCAAAGAAGTACTTTGCTTTCAGTAATAAATGGAAAGCATTTCTAAAAAGCAAATATTTTTTATTTTCTTGCTGATCTGAAAAAGGATCTTATCCGTGGGTCAAAAACTGTAATGTGATTACAAGTATAATATACACAAAGAATATCAGCCAATATATCGATGTAGACCGTGTGTGTGTGTGTATATAATGTATGTTTGTGTGTGTTTTTACTCCCTAATATCGGTATCACCCCAAACAAAACCATATCGGTCAGGCTTTACTGAAACCCATGCACGTCATGCACACTTGAGTATGTGAGCAGTAGACAAAACTGTGTGTCTGTCCAATTCATTCACACAGAGACATGCAGAACATACAGGATTCATGAGCATTGCTTTAAAACATTGTCAGGTTAAAGTTAAATTTCAAATACATCTGAGACCCCTACATTTCGATCAGTTCTGTTTTGCTGTCCAGCTACTGCCCAGCTGCTTTTATGTGAACATACAGTTAGAAACATGTGGTTGGCCTAATCTTGCTTCAGGTACACTAATCAAGTAGTCATTCATTTTTTAATTTTTTTTAAAATAAGTTTTTGCACATTGCAAGTTTTCCTGTTCTTCCGCTTCAAATGTGTCATCCATCTTTTGAGATAAAATGGTCTAATATCCCATGAGATAAAAACTTTGTTCACTTGGAGCATTACATTTTTCACATCAGGAGAGAAGACTTGTTATTGTGGAAAACTAGCATGACTAATATGCAATTTAAGCATATTAGGGATTTGGAGGTCAGAAGACTGGCAGTAATCAGTGTTGATTACAGATAGCATCTTGACCCATGGGTAGCATGGGAAAATATATTGACGTGGTAAAAGATCCACATATTCCAACGGTTTTCACTTTCTATTGTGCATTCAGTGTACATTACACAGTTAATGAAAAGGCACACATTCGATGCATTGTTAATCATTAAACCTCTGACTTGTTCTGTTGTAAGCTACATTTTCAATTAATCTGGAGTGTTTGTTTAGTCTGAGGAATTAAATTAAAGTCAGATCACAGGTTGTGGCATGTTAGCACACTAAAAAGTGTTGATGTAAAAAATCTTCAATATATTCAGTAATATTTAAATGTCTATGCTCAAACAGTGTTACACATTGGCCAAACTGAGTGCTTGAAGGGTCTCTCTCTGCTATTGCTTTGTCCTGTAAAGTGGGACACAAGGGAGCCATATTGTCATGCTGCATGACTCATCAGTTTCCAACTTGCTCTTTTACTTCCACCCAACCTGATGTTGCAATCATGCAGTAATGATAGCTGCCACGTCCTCACATACCCTTAAACACAGTGCTTTGTGTTTTAATAAATACAGTGGGTATAGAAATGAATCGGCCCCTTTAAAATCTAATTTGTTTGGCTTTGCAGCCTGAAATTAAGACAAACACAGTTTTGGTTTATTCATCTGTAACTTATAACATCCCAGTGAAAGAGAACACCAACATGTCAGAAAATAATTTTATAATGGATGCACAATATTATCAGAACATTATCAGAATCGGCAATAATGGCTTAAAATGCAAATATCGGCATTGGCCCGATATGAAAAATTGTGCCGATATGCCTTGACGTTAAGACGAATAATTTGCATGTGCTCACGATGTGACAGCGATAAGATTACATCAGCAGTGTGGTCCATCTTGAAGCAAACTTTTGTACAGAATAACGTGTCCAGTGTGCGATAGTAAACAGTCTCTAGCGTGTGCAGTAGCAGCAACACAAATAACATTTAAGATTGTGTTTCTTAGTAATTGATGTCATAAAATCACAAGATTTAAAGGTCAGAAGTTATAGCTTAAACGAATAAAAGTTAAACAATGACACTTCTAAATTAATTTTATACTGATTTATTCGTTATTATTATTATTATTATTTATTTATTTATTTTTTTTCAAATTATGAAAATCGAACACAAGGAGCTGTATTTTTTTATAAATCTAACTATTTTGCTTTAGACCATCAACAAATGTTAAATCTTCAAATAAAATTAAGGTTAACACTGCATCTATCTGAATAAAAAATAAATGTGCAAAATTAAAAATTATTTGTTGGAAACATCTGTGCAGGAGAGACTTGTTGTTTCTGAACAAAAGGAAATGTATTTGAATCGGCATCAGCTATTGGCCAAAATGAGTAAAAAATATCAGCAAATTGGATATCAGCTAAATTTCCATATTGTGCATCCCTACAATAAACTATGGGTGGCAAGGCACGGTCAAAAGATCTCTGGGATAAAGTTGTGGACAGGCACAAGTCAGGAGATGGATACAAAAACAAAAACTGGTCAGCAAGGCGACCAAAATGCAGACAGCAACTCTGAAGCAGTTGCAAGAATTTATGGCAAAGAAGCAGTCATTGTGTGCATGTGACAACAATATCACATTCTCCACAAATGTGGCTTTGTGAAAAAAAAAAAAAAACTCCTCAAACCACTCCACGAGAGGCCACATGCAGTCACAAAGTCACATGCAGTTTTGGTTTTACCAATACGCACCTTGAAGATTGTGAGGCAGATAAAAGAAAAATTTACTTATTTTACGGCTGCAACAACTACCGTATTTTCTGGACTATAAGTCACACTTTTTTTCATAGTTTGGCAGGTCCTGCGACTTATAGTCTGGTGCGACTTATTAGTCAAAATTAATTTGACATGAACCAAGAGAAAACATTACCGTCTACAGCTGCGAGAGATCGCTCTAGGCTGCTCAGTGCTCCTGTAGCCTACCACTGAAAATTCAGGGATTCAGTAAAGTGGAATAAGATCGCGGGAGCTTGGTGAACTTGCTTAATGTTACCAGTAACTGTTGGACTCACTGGCTTATGTTAATTTTAGCCTATTCAGCCTCCCGGGTATGTTCTATATGCTATTGTGTAGCTAACTGTTAATGTGTTAACATACCGGGCACCTATTCAGCCTGTTGTTCTGTGTACTATTGTGTACCATAAGATGAAAAACCTGCCTTTCCAGATTACCAATATCTGTTCTTGGTCTTGGATTTTGTTAAATAAAGTTAATATTTCAGTTAACAGTTTTCAGTTGTTTTCAGTGGTATGCTACAGGAGCACTGAGCAGCATAGAGCGCCCTCTCACAGCTGTAGACGGTAATGTTTTCTCTTGGTTCTAAATAAATGCGACTTATAGTCCAGTGCGGCTTATGTTTTTTTCCTCGTCATGACGTATTTTTGGACTGATGCAACTAAGTCCGAAAAATACGGTAATCAAAGTCATTAATGAAAATAATCAACAACAAATGTCATATTTGTTAGGTCGCGTCTGTTCACCGCACGCATAAAACCTCCGCCAGTCACGTCAAATCACAGCAGTGAATAACGCATTTCTGTGGATTAAATGCACCTATAAATAGTGGATGAAACTGAGTGAGCTGCTGAGTGCGAGAAAGATGCGTGATCCAAGCTGCCCGCAACCTGGGAATACTTTATTTTAAACTTCAAGCTAACGCATTCGCATAACGTTTAACACTGCTTGTCCTGTAAGGCACTTTGACAGATAATTAATTTTATAATTTTAGAGAAGTTTACGTGAATTTGTATTTAACATCTTAAATATTCATCTGTACTTTACATTGAACTATGGAACAGTCTCAGAACACTTGAAATATAGTGCACAAATAATTTATGGTGCTTTTTAATGTTTTTGTGCCTTTCGTGGGGCCTAATAATAATACAGTATAGTATATGCTGAATATTGGATTTGGATCGGTCTCATCTGACCGGTACCCGGTCTGGCAGAAAATGGGAATATCGGAGTAATACCGATACTGAGTATCGCTTCCCTAAAGTTAGTAGACTTGGAAAAATTCAAGCACAGTTTATTGGTTGTATTTTTGATTTATTGTATTTGTCAGTTTGTTTTAATTTGTTTCTTTTTTCTTACAGTATCTTATTTTGTGTATATAAAAAATGCATGCACTGGTGCATTTACAAAAAAAACGTTCTATATTCATTTCCTATTATTTTACATTTCAGAATATAAAGCAATGTAAATTAAGATTTTTCATTTATATATATATCTATATACTTAAATTAGGGGCTATGTGATGAAAGTTGAGTCAAAGTCGACTTGTCACTGATGACATCATTGACATAAGCCTGGAGCTTTAAAAAACATTTTGTGCACAGCTATGACATATGACACAGAGCTGACCACATGGTTATTTGCTCCTATAACTAATTTTTATCAGTTCTTTTGTCTGTGGGTTATTTCTCTCAGCTTTCTGCTCGTTCTAAAATAAAATAACGTTACAGATAAAGTAGCACAGTAAAGATTACATTCATATAAACGCATTAGTGAGCGATTGCATGTGAATTAATTCTACCTGGCAGCGTCTCTCTACTAGTAGTGAAGCTGTGGGATTTAGTTAAAAAAATAAATCATAGAACTTTTCAGTTTCTAAGCTATTTTATTGAGATCACAGAACAGTGTTGACAATACACTTCCGCACTGAATTATTCTGTGTGGGAGCTGTCTGTGTGTGATGTACGAGCAACTGTCTGTAGCCTATGTGTGTGCGTTACTTGACTGTACAATAAGCTGTTTGTAACGTGCGTTCTCCCGTTCAATTTCAAATATACAGTAATATAATCACACCTGTCTCGTGGAGCTTTCCAGTTTGGAAACAGAGCGTCAATGTCAAGCTTAAAGTGTCATGGCAGAGCACTGAAGTGGACTAATCGATTAGTTGGTGCAACCCCTAATAAACAATATATATATATATATATATATATATATATATATATATATATATATATATATATATATATATATATATATATATATGCATACACAAAAGTACTGATAGGAATTCCGTTAAAGTACTGGATCCATAAGCAGTATCGGTAAGAGAAGTAATAACGTTAAAACCTTAACTATATCCATCCCTAGGCAAAATACCGTCAAATTCTTGAGGCAAATCTGATGCCCTCTGCCAGAAAGTTGTCAGTTTGGGGAAAAAGGTTTACCTTCCAACACGACCAATGAACCAAAGCACACAGCAAAACTTAGCACACAGTGGTTGAAGGAGAAAAAGGTGAATGCTCTTGCATGGCCAAGTCAGAGCCCAGACTTAAACTCTACTGAAAATCTGTGGAATGACTTGAAGACTACAGTCCACAAACGCTCACCGTCAAATTGAACTGAGCTTAATCAGTTGTGCAAAGAGGAGTGGGCAAATATTGCAAAGTAGAAACAAATGCCAACAGACTAAAGGCTGGAATTAAAGCAAAAGGTGGTTCATCAAAGTGCAGACGCAAGAGGGTGATCCTTTTTCTAACTCAGTGATTCTTGTTTAATTATTTTCTGACATGTTGGTGCTATATTTTTCACTTGGATGTTATAAGTTGCACTGGGTTAATACAGCTGGATAAAACAAAAACTATGTCAGTCTTCATTTCAGCCTGCAAATCAACAAAACGTGATTATTTTAAAGCCCACTGTAAATGGGCTGAATTTAATAATGCACTAATTGTGGTTCTGACTCTGATGCCAAAATGACCACCTCAGTATTACAGCATGGCATAATATTAGTAAAGGATTGTGTTTGCAATTATCAATGTTAAAAGCAATTCTAATCATGGTCAGATAACATTATGTACTTCTGTTTGATTTTTTTTTTTTTTTTTTCACAGTACATCTTTGGGGAGTTCAGCCCAGATGAGTTCAATCAGTTCTTTGTGACTCCCCGCTGTTACGTCGAGGTAAAATATTCACACACTTGAATGCATCTTGAAGGCACTTGAAATGTTATGCTGTCCAAAGCAGTCTTTAACCTTTAGAAAAGTAATTACTTTTACTTTATTTTTGTTTGCAATTACCATTATTCTAAATGTAATCTAATTCTCTATTACCATTAACGATATTGTGTTGAGGTGGAGCTTGTTTTTGTGAGTTTAATATATGTAAAATAACATTTGTATTTTCCACTTTTCCCTACACGTGCAGCAGTTTAGCACAAAAATGAAAACAGTCTACCCTCGTCAGTGTTTAATTTATACATTTGTTTCATTGCAAATTGAAATGGCAAATTTCTATGTAAAATTAAATGTGCAAATGTTGCATCATCTGAAACTGAATTTGACACTGCACTTTTAATGTATCGGTTAATAATAATGGTACAAATAAAGTTACTTTTAAATCTTGCTCCAATTTATTACACAAGGTATGGGGAATGTTACTTCAAATATAGATACATTGCCGTCTTGCATGTTACATTGCCAATGTTATGCTACCATACTCTACATCCACCTTTTTCCCTCTTTTTCTTCTGTAGAAAAAACTGCACACGTCATTGTTATTTAGCACACTACATCCTCTGTCTGTTTTAATTGCAAATTAAACTCTGGCCTTCCACTCCAAATAACATGTTATAAAAATTGTACTTGTGTTTAGTTTAGATAACATGCATTTAAATTTGTAGGTTAGAAAGGTTTGTTTGTGTACATCTACTTTTATTGACTTCATTTGATTAATCTCGTTCAAATTTCTTATCAGCTTCCCCCATTCAATGATAAAGTCTCCTGCGTCAGCCATTCCTCAGGTAAGATCAAAGCCTCACTTGAATGTTGCTACAAGTATTGATTCAGAAATAAAGATACGTGCTATAAGTTACTAAATTCTTAAGTTACTCCGACATGAGCACATACAATGGTTTTCATGTATTATGCATTGACCATATCTTACATCCTCACACATAGAAAACAAAATTTGTAATATTAATTTTACCTATTCACATCCTAATCCTTAATTGGTAGAATGGTCCTCATTCATAAGAGTTGAATATAAACCTCCTTAGGCTACATGCCAATATCTGTACTTCTAATAATCTCTCCCGAGACCGTATCATATTGCCCTCTCAGGTAGTTGTGACCTTCACCCTCATCTGTATCAATTATTTAGGAGGTTACTGCACTCCTGCTGTGCCTTACATAATGGAATCATTGAGACGGCAGGTTTGCGGTGAGTTTTCGGTCCACTACACAGTGCCTTACTCTTCTGATTATGTTGCAGAACTCAACACTCAGGTCTTAAACACTGACAGCTTTCTAAACCTTCCCCTTTTTCAACCTTAAACCCTTACTTCTCATTTTTGCCTGTCCATTTAATCTTTGGAGCTTTGCATGCCTAGGTGCCGGCGTCTCTCTGGCGCATATGTGCATCTACCTGCAGTGCTTGGAGTTGGCGGGACACTTTTGACATTTTTATTTGTATTTTCTGGAAATTCTCTTTCTAAATCCATCACATCTCCAGAGTGGACTAAGAATGTGACTTCATCGACCGTCTTTCAGGATCTCTAACTTCACCTGAAAACGTGGCAGTCTTGACAGTCCACAACCTGCTTATGAGTTCGTTCTTCATGTTTTTTCCTAAAATAAAACCTCTAAAATGAATACTAACAGAGGATATGGTCTTATCTATTCATTTATCCACTGCTTGGGAACTTCTTCCCATGATGACTTCTGGGTGTTTTGATTTCGCTGATCACTGGCTACTTTTAAGACTCAAAGTCTTATAGTAATTGTGACTTGCATTCACTAACGCTGTTTCATTCACTTCAATCTATCCTTCACTGCTTAGTCTGTACAGTTTAGTACCACAGCCACTTTTGTATCCTATCAGATTTGTTGTATTTAATAACTACATGATTTGTTATGCATACAACTTTGTTAATATTTTTAGCCTTTAGAATAGCTTATTGAATAATCAAGTTAAGATTTGTAACTGGAAACTTGTCTAATTTAAAATCGAAAACTTCCCTGTGGAAATTCCAGTTTTGCTGTGCCTTTTTAATCTAACTGACATGTTTTGATCTACAGGAGATGACTACCAGCATATCGAGTTTGGCGTGGATGAGGTAATGAATGCAGAGTCTGTGGCAGTGAAAGACTCGCTGTACAAAGTCTCCAGCACTCTTAATCCTCAGGCCCCTGAGTTCATCTTAGGCTGCCAACCACCTCAGAAGGCCCTTCCCACAGCCACGGCAGTCGCTGATATCCCAGATGGCACCGACTTCGACTCCCTATGTTGCAGTAACTCCGAGACCTCAGTCCTGGGCAGCCACCAGGCCTGCTCTGACATGGATGGGGTCTCGGGCGGCTTGGGGCAACGGAAGAAAAAGAAAAAGCGGCCGCCAGGATACTACAATTATCTGGAGGGTTCTGACAGCACTGGTTTGGCCACAGATGAAGTGGAGGCCTCAGGCCTGGTTAACGGACATACTCCAAATGCTCCACTCCTGGGTTCGGAGGACATGGTAGGGGAAGTGCTAGCTGGGGCTGAGCTCATCCCCCGAAATTCTATAACATCCAGCACATCTACACCCCAAGCCGACCTTTTTTCCCATCAGAGGACTTGTGAAAGCCCTGACAATTTGACATTGGACTTGACTAGTGGAGCTGCCTCTTTGTCAGACAGAAATGGGGCAGCTTCTTCGTCTACTTCTTCGTCCTCTCAGAGCAGCGGGGTGGCACAGAGTGCCAGGACTGCAGAGCAAAATGCAGAACCCCCTGCTCTAGAGAATCCAGTACTCCTGGGTAACGGAGGGCACAGCTCCTCTCCTCCATCTCCTCTTCCCCCTGATGCTGCTGTGGCCACCCTCACAACCACAATTCCTGCTACTACTGATGAGAGGGAGGCTGAGGGCTCGGGGGAGGCTAACGGGCTGCCAGAGACTGCCTCGGCTGCTGGAGCCGCAGACCTGGCTGAAATGGGTGAGGGGCAGTCAGCTTCCTCTGTAACTCCTCTCTCCTTAGACTCTGAAGTTCAGCCGGTAGTCTCGCCAGTTCCCACTGCAGCACCTGTGGCCAACCCCCCGAAATCCTGGGCCAGCCTCTTCCACAACTCCAAGCCTTTGCCTGGAGGTCCTCAGGCTTACGTTGAGGTAAAGAGTATGCCTGCTGTCGTCACTTTCACTCCGGCTGCCTCAGAGTTACCTGAAAAGGCCAATGAGGTGCACGATGGCCCTATCCCTGTGTCTGAAGACCCTATGGCTCCAAAATTGGCAGGTAAAATGTGACAAGAATGTTAATGGTTTGAAGTCCAGACCTCAAAGAATGTTGCATTGCACATAACGAGTCTATCAAATTAGTAGACTAAGCAAATTAGTGTTGGGCGTTATGCTCCATAGTCATATCGTCCTGTCGTCAGCCTGTAAAAAAAAAAAAAAAAAAATTCAGCAATTAGGGCTGGCCGATACAGCTAAAATATTTATCAACGATACATTTAATATATTTCGGTATTGAAACACGCTCCTCCAAACATTAGATTGCTATGAGTGAGTGCAAACATTAAACACTTTCAGATGGAAATACGTCACTACACTGAACTAAAGTCGGCATCAACTTCGGGTTGACGCAGACATTAAGGAAACTTTTGTCTTGTCTCCCGAGGCCACAGGAAGGCACAATGAGCTATATAATGCAGCGCATTTAAATTGTCAACGCAAGGAAGTAACACTATAAAAACGTGCATTACATCTAAATTAATTCTTTAAAATCAAATATAATTTCATAAACAATTATGAACAAAACAGCATCTTGTATTTATGCATTGCTTAATCCAAAGAGCCATTCACACATTCTGTGTGAATGGCTTGGTTTTGGTTTTAATCTTTATCAAGATCCTTCTCCACATTGAGCTTCTATATTTTTAATATTTAGAATTGAACAACGCAGCAGCGGAGCGTAAAAAAATTAAAATGCAACTATCTTTTACATCATCACCGCATCTCGCACGCCACTAATGACGCTCCCTGATGGACAACTAACATTCAGATGCAAGTGTTTATCTAAATTCGACTAATTGTAATTCTTTATTCACAATCTCCTCATCACAGACAGGACCAGCACTCAATTCAGCATGTGTTTGTGAGTGCTGTCTGCGTCACTCATAGAACGTGCCTATATCGTACGCTATATCAAACATTTTTTTTCTATCGTTATCGAAGTACTGCCGATAAATATCGATACCCAGGCCTATCGCCAATACATTTTAGTTTTAATTTTGTTTCATTGCTGGAGAGTGAATCAATTCCAGAGTGAAGGTCTTTGCACACTGAGTCCGAAATTTTCACATACTTTTTTTCTTTTATTTGTATTCACCATCCTTTCCTATCAAAATGCATGCTACAGATATGAAAACGCAGAAAATTGAACCTGAATCCAAAATTAAGATGCAGTGTGTAAACATTGACACAATGTGAAGTCGTATTTATTATTCAATGTGTGAAAGTCTCTGTGTGCAATGGCCTTAAGGCTAAAAGCTAATATCCATATGTTAGTCAAGTAGCATATGGATGTCATAAAAAATTTTTCATATGACTGAATTTGTATTTAACATAATTTAATAAAAATATTGTAAGTTACTAATAATTATAATGCTTACATTTCCTCAGTTATTCAAAAATCAGCTACAGAAAACAAGCAAAGAACATTTACATTTCAAACAACATCACTGACATCAATTAGATACGAGTTTATGGACTCCTTTTATAATCAGTGATGCTATCTACACTGCATGATTCATAAATCACTTCTACTTACATCGTACATGCATCTGCACTTTGTTTATGATGAGAGAATTTGAAAGAACTCTTCTGAATGCCTTTGGCCATTGCATTCATAAGTTCAACGGAGTTGTGTGATTGGTTATAACGCAAAACACTTAAAGCTTGTATAACGAAATATTAGGGCTTATTTGTTTCATTATATTAATCAGATATAAAAATACTAGCATGATGATGATGATTTTAATAATACCGTATTTTCCGGACTAAGTCGCACATTCTTTTCATAGTTTGGCTGGTCCTGCGACTTACAGTTAGGTGCAACTTATTTATCAAAATTAATTTGACATGAACCGAGAGAAATGAACCAAGAGAAAACATTACCATCTACAGCTGCGAGAGGGCGCTCTATGCTGCTCAATGCTCCTATAGCAGGGTTCCCGCGGGGTCTTAAAAAGCCTTAAAAGCATTGAATTTATTAATTTGGAAATAATACCTTAAAAAGACTTTAAAAAGTCTTGAATTTTGATGTCTGGGTCTTAAAAATTGTGCTGTATGTAACTTCTATGTATTGTAATTTTCCTCAAAAGTTTCATTTGTCAACCACGCTTATTTTGATTAAATGACATATCCTAAATACAGAGTGACGGAACCAATAATTGAGAACGCAACGCAGCCCCGGGTCACAGTACAAAATACTGCGAACATGTGATGCCTTCAGTAAATGAAGATCACGTGCTACAGCACCACAACCATAGACTGCAACAAAACACACAACACAGACCTCGAGCAACAAGCAAAGGAGAAGCGCGAAAAAACAAAGAAAATCTCAGCATTCCACAGGAAAGGTTGACTGACGCCGTTATATTTTTAATGTTTGTTTTTACGTTAGCTAGCTAACGTTAGCAATTTCATTCTGAGGTTACGGGGAAATGTAAATTTAATGAAGCGTGGCTGGATAAAACTATTTTCGTCATTGGTTAAAACCAGTGGACAGCAACGTTTTTGAGGCTTTTTGCACCATATGCAAAAAAAAAAAGGATTCAGTAAGGTACAAAGGGGAATGAAGGCATTAGAGTCTCATGCCAAGTCATCCAAGCACATGAATGCTCTCAATGGACAAAAACAAACTCCTTCCATCGCCTGCGTGTTTCAACCAACTAGTGTTGGGGACCGTTCACATATCGCGTCTTTTGCGCGCTCAAGTTCATTATTTCCAATGTAGGCGCGCGGTATGCACGCTCATAATGGAAGCGACGCAGTCGCGACGCGCCCGTTTTTCCAGGCGCGTCCGCACCGCATCGAGTTAAAAACATTTCAACTTTTCAGAGAGCCGCAAGCGCACCGTGGGTCATGTGACAAGAACTAAACATTCAGCTTCATCCTTTCCCGTAACAACTTTGAAAGCTCAGCCAAGATGAAGGAACAGCTGATCATAGCTGTATATGGATTGCTATTTTGAAATAAATTTAGTAGCAGAGCTACTGCGAGCGATTTTTAGTGCTGCAAATCCATTTATCCTTTGCTGAAATTTTCGCGTCTTCATGGAGAGAGCAGGTCATGGTTGCGTAGCGACAGCAGACGCCTCTGGAGCGCAACTGCCCGAGCGCTTTGGAAAGAAGGAGAAAGTGGCGCGTCTAGCGTTTTCCACGCATTTTTAGGCGCGATATGTGAACGACGTGCGCGTCATACTGCGTGCGCGTCGCGACTGCGTCGCTTCCATTATTAGCGCGCATACCGCGTGCCTACATTGAAAATAACGAACTTGAGCAGGCAAAAGACGCGATTTGTGACCTTAGCCAGCTTGCTGCTAGCGCTGCAGACCCTTCAGCTATGACCGCAACTAGAGTGGATCTGCACAAAGCTTTTGGGTCCACGCCAACAATGAAAGCCGAGGTGTTGTGGACTCTTAACACAATCGCTAAACACCAGTCCTACAATGGAAATGAGGGTATCTCAGAGCTTTTCAAATGCATGTTCCCTGGCTCCGACATCGCTAAAACATTTACTTGCGGTCACGATAAAGGAGAAGTTGATGGAACTGGCTGTCCCTGATAAAGAGATTGCTGCCCTGAGTGAAGAACTAAGACTGTGTTTCTTAATTTAATGTAATGTTGAGTTCTAATTTTCGATTTATTGTTCAGTGGTCTCTCAGTTCCCCATATTTCCAGCATGGAATAAGTAGCTAGCTAATGTTAAAAAACAACTTAACATTGTTCGGCAAACTGTCTTGTGGCCTACTGAAATGTTTTTATTTTTCACACCTGCTTGGCTTATCTTTTACCCATTCCACATTTGAAAAATAAATGAAAACAAGTTCAAGGATTTTGTTTTTCTTTGCTGGTAGGGACGTGAAATAGGTATTAATTTGTTATATAAATGGCCTTAAAAAGGTCTTAAAAAGACTTGAATTTAACTTGAAGAAACCTGTAGGAACCCTGCCTGTAGTCTACCACTGAGCAGCATAGAGCGCCCTCTCGCGGCTGTAGATGGTAATGTTTTCTCTTGGTGCTTGGTTCTAAATAAATGCACTTATAGTCCAGTGCGACTTATGTTTTTTTCCTCGTCATGACGTGTTTTTGGACTGATGCGACTTACTCAGGTGCGATTTATAGTCCGAAAAATATGGTAATAATCTTGATATCATCCAAGTCATCAGCCACAGGCTTTGACCATCACTGATGAACGATAATATTCTCTATCAGCACAACCCTAAAGGAAATGTTTGCTTACTCATTTACTTGGGAGATTGTTCTCCCAAAAATGAAACTGTCATAATTTACTTGCCCTCTTATTTTTCTAAATCTGACACTTTCGTTCATCTTCAAAACAAAAATGAATATATTTCTAATATATTCTGAGAGGTTTTTGTCTGTTTATTGAAAGTCTATTCCACTTAAACTTTAATGCTTTAAAAAGTGTGTAAAGGCATACTAAAAATAATCTGTATGATGAACAGAATTAATTTAGGCTTTCATTCTTAGTCTGATAAATGTAAATAAAATATTGTAAACCAATGCTCAACAATACTTACTGTGAGGTTTATTCTCTTGTCATACAAGCACGTTTGAGCCTAGTTAATGTTTATGTATGTGCTTTGAGCAATAATCATTTATATTGATCTAAATTATTTTCCTTATATAAAGCGATCATGTCTTCAGAAGACTTTGATTAAACCGCTTTATTCATATGGATTACATTAATTGTGGCTTGATTAACGATTGGACGTGTCAAAAGTTTTGAGTGAGCAGACTTTCTATAAAGGGATAAAGATCTTTTAGATTTAGTTAAATATCCTTATTTCTGTTTTGAAGATAAGGATTCTTATGGATTTGGATTAAAATGAGAGCGAATAATTTGACAGTTTAAATTCTTGGGATGAAAGGTTCCATTATTCGTATATTTTTTTTTTAATTTAATTTATTCCATCTCTGTATTTAATTTATGATGTTTGACATTATCAAGGCATCAGCATTTGTTTAAATGACGTGGTTTAGGTAAGAATTTCCTAGTGAAAGTGGGGAAAAAAAAGGAAAAATTGTGAGGTTGAAATGACAAGATGGTTAATAATGACAAGCTAATTTGTTGAAACTATTCCTTTTGATTCTGTGATTCATGTTTCTGTCCATAAGATGGCAGCAGCATAATGCATTGCTGATTTGTGGACAGCACCCATAAAACCACCTCTGTAGCTCCTAAACACTCCAGACATGTTATAAGGACCTTTTTGCTTGGTTCTTTTAAAAACCACATTTCCTCTTCCTGATGCTCAAATTAATCATGACATGTCTCAGGTAAAGGCCAACCTAGGTGCTGTTTACTCATCATATTGCTAACATTAATGCTCAGAATGAGAATTCAAGGGAATCCCAGTCCGTCTCCACCTGAAGTACAAAAGCGGTGGATTTCCATCCAGAACCTGACTGCTGATTTGCTACAATGGCTACTGCTTATTAGAGATCGACCGATATGGGTTTTTCTATAGCTGATGTTTAGAGGTCAGGGTCAGCCGATGGCCGATATGTTCTGCTGATTTTTAGGACCGATATCTTTAAGTTTTCCCCTTCATTTGCATGGTAAAATATCACACTATTAGGCAATCATCACACAATTAGTCAATCATTTACATAAATATTTTAGAGCATTTATCAAGTAGAATTTTTCAAGTTTGTTGGAACATAAATGTAAACTTAAATATACATTTAAATACAATTTTAGAAATAAAAATCAATTAAACTGAAAAATATAAAAAATGTAATGTATAAAAAATAAATAACAGTAGTGCTGCAAACACACTAGCAACCAGCAACATTTGTGTGTGGTATAAATGACACAGAACATCTAAAGTGCATTCTAATTTCAAACTTGCTATCGCAGTCTGTTCATTATTAAAATAAAGTACAGTCAACCAAACATTTAAAAGGTTACACTGGTCAGTTTAAATAGACCACTCTGCTGTTATGCACATTTTTGCTCATGTGAAGAGGATGATCTTTTCCATCTAGTTTACATAAAATAAAAATATTATAGTTTAACATTCAGATACATGGCGAATATGGAAACATTTGGATATGTGCAGAACGAGACGTGAGCAATAACCTCCAAATACATCTAGTCAAACCCGCGCTCGCTCGTCCTCGTATGGATCGGATCATTTTTCGGATCAGCGAAAAAAAAGAAAAAAAAAAGGCCAAGACAAATAAACATACGTTTTGTCTTTTTTTTTATTAACATTAAATTAAAATATATGAAATCAACTTAAAGTGCACGTGGCATAATATCATCTTTTTAACATAATAGACGGACTTCTCATCTCCCAGTCTGCTGTGATCGTTATCACAGCAGTTATCGTCACATAGCTCTCCGTCCCCCTGGACGTCCACCCTTTTGTCGTGAGCGCAACAGAGGATGCTCGGGATAGTTCATCCACAACTTTTTTCTTCTCCTGTTCATAAAGATCTGGCACAATCTTTTCGCTGAAGTGGGTGCATGCCAGGATGTCGTAACGTGGCTCTACGCACCGTCACGGTTTTACACTCTAACCTCTTTCCTTCATCATTATATCTGACAGGGAAGCCAAAATGCGCGGGGCGTTCAAGCTCATCCGTTCCTCCGCTCGCCATGACCACTAAGTGTGGACTGAACGTGCGCAACTTTTTTTTTTTTTTTTTCATAAATCAATCCACGGGTCACGTGTGTGCCGAACCGAAGATATTGATCCGAACGGATCACGGATCAATGATGATCCGTTGCACCACTACTATAGTGTCATTTGAAAACATTGCAGTTGCGTTTTAAAATACAACAACGAGCACCACTAAACCATTTAAAGAGGCGCATTCAGCGGTCTCCTTGACGAGAAAGTCAACCAAGTAAAATTATCTCCAACGTATGGCGCGCTCTATTTTTATCAAATGATCATCATATCTATTCATTTTACAGTCCTGCTACTAGCATTTTATTCAGACTAAAACCCCTTTCATTCGGGTGAGAAAGCTTTTTTTTCCAAGTGGCTTTTGCACATAATAATAATACCGCTGCAGAAGCATTTTGCAGCATTAAGGTTATTAATTGATCGTTAATTTAAACGACGATCGATCATTGAAATTATCGAATATTGATATCCCTAAATACAAATGAGTTGGATGGAATACTGGTTATTGTCTGCATCAAACCATGCTTCCGAACAAATGTCATTCACCATTCTTGGCAGCTCCAGGACAGCTGTCTCTCCGAGCACGCTGCTGTCTGTGAGCGGGGCGGAGTAACGGAGCCCTCAATCACGCTGCCGTGTTTGTAAGAGCTGCCAACTTTTCCACCCCATTTACAGAGTGAAATTCTCTGACTACCTTTATCTCCCAAGACTGTTGTTGAATCTTCCAAAAGTTTTAGCTTGGGGTGCTTCACATGCGCCAGCAGCACTTTCCACTGCAACAAAAAACACAGGGCTGCCCGCCGACGTGCCTGACTTTAAATCGGCGCTTCTAAACACGGATATCGATGCCGATGCCGATATATTAAAAAATGACAAATATCGGCCTGATATATCAGCCGAGCGATATATCGGTCGACCTCTACTGCTTATTTTAAAACGGTGTCCTGATTTCGTGACCTTGGAACCAATCTCCGGGACTCTCCACTTTTTTTGGGTTTCCCCTGCTGTTTCTCAAATATGAGAAATTTTGCGCAAGTAAACCATTTTATTATTGGACACATTCTATTGATCTCAGCATTGGCTTATGTGCCACTCAAACATTGAGTTTGACTCTTCTCCTGGGTAAATGCATGCTCTGTTGCATAACAGGAAGAGCGTCTGCTTGCTTGATGGCATTTTTGTGACTTTCAGATGTGTTTTTCTTCAAGGCTGCTAATGGAGATGTGATTTATATGGCATTGTGAATCTGTTTTTTATTATACATATATACTTGAGCTAGAAAAGGTGGTTGTGAAACGAGTGTCTTTCCATTAGCATTCCTTTTGTCACTCGCTAATCTCTTTTGATGTAATACACTTGGACAGGCACTAAGTGGAGAGGAGTCTCAGCTCTTGTCCTGACCATTGGCTGACCTCATATGTTTTCAGAGTAAATCTACAGAGAGCCATTATGCAGTTTGTTTGGCTTGCAGATTGCATTTCTACTCCGTCTGCTCGTTTGAGTTTAGGCTATTGGCCAAAGTTAAACATCAGGGAAATAGCTACTATACTTTAAACCATCCAATCGATTCCCAATTGATTTTTCATTTTCAGTAAAAAGTTAAATGGGTTGTATTTTCAGCATCCCCTTCAACTTGACGCCGTAACATTAAAATTTTTACTGCCCAGGGGAAGATGGTGATTTGACATGCATAACAAAACTGAAAAATACACTTAACTCCATTCAAATGTTGATAAATTCAGATTACCACGCACCATTATTTCAGCCTTCCTAGGCGTGGTACAAAATTCTCCTAATTTTTGCCACAATTAGCTTCATTGTGCATCAGTCACATGATGCAAGGTTAGAGTGATTGACATAGCATTATTTTCCACTCCACTGACAAGTAATGGCTAATGATGATTTACTAATTTGTCCAGACTTGTTTTTAGACTGTATATCTAGTTAAATTGTTTTTTCTGTTCAAAAACAATCTTGTGTAAATGCTTCCCAAAGCAACACCCCTCTAATACTCCATCTTGAGAATGAGGTTTGCACATCCCCAGTATTTCATCCATGAACATGATACATTTTTCTATTCATCCATCAGAATTAATCGAGAATGTGAAGTTGATACACAAACCAGTGTCTTTGCAACCAAGAGGACTGATTAACAAGGGAAACTGGTGCTACATCAATGCTGTATCCTTTTTCCGCACCACAGTTCTTCCAGTCTTAATGATCTTGTTTAAACCCAACAATACTGAATTGATCAAGCCTGTCTTGTTTATCTATCCTTCCTTGACACTGAGCTTAAGACCTTGCAGGCCCTGATTGCATGTCCCCCCATGTATCATCTGATGAAGTCTATTCCCCTTTTCACTGAGACTCAGAGACCCTGCACATCCACACCCATGATGGATAACTTGTAAGTTTCAGGCTACTTCGCTGCCCTAATTAATCATTATTTCTGCTATTCTAAAATGTGGATCTGGAATAAGTTATAACTTGATATCCATTCTATGCATTTACCAGATTAAAATGCCTGAACTACAATCAAAATTAGTGATTGATTTTAAACTTAGGTCCGATCTATAATGCAAGATTGTCATAGGCCACCACAGAATTTTTTTTTAGACCAGAACTACCAAACATCCAAAGCATACATTAGTTTTGAACTTCATATAACTGGAAATTCTCCATTGAGAAGTGAGTCTTGATTTTAACTGGAGTGAAATATGAAGGGAAGCATCTGTTTGTACACTGATACCAGATGTCTTATCTAGGGCTGTGCAAAAAATCGAATGCGATTTTCATGCACATCTCGTCAGTAAAGACGCTCCTGTAATTAGAAGTATATCGGGCGGCAGTGGCTCAGTGGTTCATGTAGGTTGTCTACAAACCGGAAGGTTGGTGGTTCGATCCCCGGCTCCGCCTGACCAAGTGTCGAGGTGTCCTTGAGCAAGACACCTAACCCCAGCTGCTCCCGATGAGCTGGATGGCGCCTTGAATGGCTGACACCGCAGTCGGTGTGTGAATGGGTGAATGTAAGGCAAAAATTGTAAAGCGCTTTGGATGGCCATGTGGTCTGTTGAAAGCGCTATATAAATTTTGGGGAAGTCGTGGCCTAATGGTTAGAGAGTCGGACTCCCAATCGAAAGGTTGTGAGTTCGAGTCCCGGGCCGGCAGGAATTGTGGGTGGGGGGAGTGCATGTACAGTTCTCTCTCCACCTTCAATACCACGACTTAGGTGCCCTTGAGCAAGGCATCGAACCCCCAACTGCTCCCCGGGCGCCGCAGCATAAATGGCTGCCCACTGCTCCGGGTGTGTGCTCACAGTGTGTGTGTGTGTGTTCACTGCTCTGTGTGTGTGCATTTCGGATGGGTTAAATGCAGAGCACAAATTCTGAGTATGGGTCACCATACTTGGCTGAATGTCACTTCAAAATCAAAATCAAAAAAAAATCTCCAGCACGTGCGTTCAGATCAGGGTTGCCAGGTTTTCACAAATCCTGCCCAGTTGCTTCTCAAAACTAGTCCAAAACTAGCCCAATCGCGCTTCCAGAAGGTTCCCCGATAAAAAAAATTGCTTCCCGGGGTTACAATATAGGTTTTTTAGCAGGGTTGCCTTGGTAAAATTCGCATTTTAGGGGCTAAATATCACGGTATTTTTATTGGGATCGCTTTGGCCCGTGGACATAAAAAAACAACCACAGACTTGGCAACACCGGTTGGCATTTACTACACCGAGCCGTAATTCACTGACAATCTACACAAAATCGATGTTAAAATCACAGGCGATTCTTAGTCGATTTTGAAAACTATTTTGTGTTAATTGTGGCTCTGTGTAGTAACTGCCGCTCCACCTGAACCAGTGTTGCCAAGTCTGCTAATGTTTTTCCATGTCCGCGGTTTGAAGCAACCCCAATACCAATAACGTGATATTTAGCCCCTAAAATGCGAATTTTACCAGGGCAACCCTTCCAAAAAATGTATATTTTAACCCCGGGAAGCAATTTTTATCGGGGATCCTCCCGGAAACGCGATTGGGCTTGTTTTGGACTAGTTTTAAGAAGCAACTGGGCAGGATTTGTTGTGAAAACCTGGCAACCCTGATCTGAAGTGAAGTGTGACATTCGGCCAAGTATGGTGACCCATACTCAGAATTTTTGCTCTGCATTTAACCCATCCAAAGTGCACACACACAGAGCAGTGAACACACACACACACTGTGGACACACACCCAGAGCAGTGGGCAGCCATTTATGCTGCGGCGCCCGGGGAGCAGTTGGGGGTTCGATGCCTTGCTCAAGGGCACCTAAGTCGTGGTATTGAGGGTGGAGAGAGAACTGTACATGCACTCCCCCCACCCACAATTCCTGCCGGCCCGGGACTCGAACTCACAACCTTTCGATTGGGAGTCCGATTCTCTAACCACCAGGCCACGACTTCCCCTGAACGCACGTGCTGGAGATATACTTCTAATCACAGGAGCATCTTTACTGATGAGATGCGCATGAAAATCGCATTCGATTTTTTGCACAGCCCTAGTCTTATCTTTTAGTTTGCTTCCAATTTTCGAATTTAGATGGAAATGTTAAATATGAAATATGTGGACCTGACTGTAGCTGAAGTACTCTAATTGACTTCAATTAATCAACAAGTTTGTGCAAATCACAGCAAATTCCTGTCCTAAAATAAAAACCACCAAATCCACTTTTTAGTGCTGTCAGCCTACCACGTACTATAAAATTAATATTAACAGATTGGTTTACTGCTGTTAAAGGGATAGTTCGCCCAGTTTGCAAAATTGTCATTAATAACTCACCCTCATGTCGTTCCAAACCCGTAAGACCTCCGTTTATTTTTGGAACACAGTTTAAGATATTTTAGATTTAGTCCTAGAGCTTTCTGTCCCTCCAATGAAACCGATGATGTTTTTCTTACCTTTCTGGACATGGACAGTATACCGTACACACAGCTTCAATGGAGGGACTGAGAGCTCTCGGACTAAATCTAAAATATCTTAAACTGTGTTCCAAAAATAAACTGAGGTCTTACTGGTTTGGAACGACATGAGGGTGAGTCATTAATGACATAATTTAAATTTTTGGGTGAACTATCACTTTAAAGAAGAGAATAATTAGCCTGTCTGCTGTTTCGTGCCATTTACTGCATGCAGTGAAATGAGAGGATGGTCTTTTTATTAATTTAATAAATTTACCGTAATCTTGTGTCTTGTAGTGTTCGTTTTGTGAATGAGTTCAGCAATATGCCTGTCCCTTCCAAGGCTAAACAGCAAGGTAAAGGCTTTTCAGGGTTGATTAAAAAAAAAAAAAAAAAAAAACCCACTTCTGTATTTATAGTTTACATTTATCCTTTTCTCTTTTGTAGCTGCTGGAGAGAAGATAATGAAAGACCTTAGACTGGGTGCTCCTTTTGAACCCACATATATCTATAAACTCACCCTCGTCAAATCAAGCCTTTCTGAGAAGGTAAGCATATGGGTTTTGCTTAGGTCCTGTTCTTTGAGGGTGTCCAGTGGACACATTTTGAATGTCTCCCTTTATCTTAAGAAAAATGCAACTACTATAAATCTATAGTTCATGTAATTTTTGGTAGTAATTACCACCAACAATTTACTAGTTGGTCAACTTTCTCAATAATTATAGACATTTGTGCTTTGCACATCCAAGGACAAGACCTTCCTGTTCTGTATCTTTTTTTTTTTTTTTTATCTGTCTGCACATTCACTAACATTGAGGAATGCGTGTCCTCAAATGAACAGGCTCAATGCTGTAAGATAAAGACCTCAGTTAATGAGCTGAATCTTTGGATGCACAGTCTTCCGGTTGTGGAAGAACAAGAGTGTACCTGAGAAATACTACCTTTGAGGACAGTATAGAGAGAATGGATGGCATCGGGGCATGTCGAATATAAATATATATATATATATATATATATATATATGACCATCTTGTGCTCCTACACCTAAAAATGAAAATTAGCCCATAAATTACTCACCCTGAAGTCATCTTGTGTGTACATGACTTTCTTCTTTCAGACGAATCCAGTCAGAGTTGTATAAAAAATGTGTTTTGATCTTTCAAATTGTTTAATGGCACTCAGCAGGTGTTGCAGTGTTTCAGTCCAAAAGAAGTGAAACAAAAAGCTCCTATCCTTAATAAAAAGTCTCTCACAAAGCTCTTGGGGGTGAACAAAGTCCTCCTGTAGCCTATTGATGCATTTTTGTAAGAAAAATAACTATTAAAAAGGTAATAATCAATTTAATCTAGCTTAATGCTCACTGTTGTACACGGAAGCAACTCTGGACGGATGACGTATGGGGTCGGGTTTGCGCTCAGAAGTGACAAAAGTGGAAACCCAGGGGAAAGATCAAAACAAAACAGCAGTCACTAATTAGAAGTACAAAAAGCGGATTTGCAAAGAATAATGTCAGAGGATTTCGATGTAAGCCAAGAAGGAGACTGGTTTTCCTTTGCTAAAGTAAGGAAACTTTGCTTTCCTTTGCTCCCATTTACAAATGTTGGTTTTCATGAGACTCACCGGCGCATGCGCAAAGCCAACCTCCATACGTCATGTTCCCGGAAGTGCTTCCGTGTACAACTGTTGGCGTAAGCTACGTTAAAGTGATTTAGGTTTTGAATATTAATATTTTTCTTACAAAAATGCATCAAATTGCTACAGGAGGACTTTGTTTACACCCAGGAGCCGTGTGAGAGACTTTTATTATTAAGGATAGGTGCTTTTTATTTTAGTTCTTTTTAGGGCTGTCCCTGGCTAAAGATCTTTCTTGGTGTCTAGTAGTCTTTCATTTGAAGCATTAGTCTACTAATCACACATTTATTAATATATATTTTAGATTTAGTCCGAGAGCTTTCTGTCCCTCCATTGAAAACGTATGTACGGTATACTGTCCATGTCCAGAAAGGTAAGAAAAACATCATCAAAGTAGTCCATGTGACATCAGAGGGTCAGTTAGAATTTGTTGAAGCATCAAAAATACATTTTGGTCCAAAAATAACAGAAATGAAGACTTTATCCAGCATTGTCTTCTCTTCTGGGTCTGTTGTGAGCACGTTCACGGCGCTGTTGACGTATGATGCTGCTGACATGTTTTCTGGCCCGCCCAATAACAAAGATAACACGTCAGCAGCGTCGTTCGTCTGCCTTGGTTTTTTTTTTTTTTTTTACATTTCTGCACATGGAGAGTAGACCGTACATACAAATCTAAAATATCTTAAACTGTGTTCTGAAGATGAATGGAGGTCTTACGTGTTTGGAACGACATGAGGGTGAGTCATTAATGACATAATTTTCATTTTTGGGAGAACTAACCCTTTAAGTTTGTGAATTTCCACTGTACATATGCACAAAAATGAAATTAAAGATATGGGTATGCTAATTAGATTAACTAGCTAGCCAGCTGGCTAACATCTACAAACGAATACAAAAAAAACCTCAAATCTCGCTTGGGGCACCAACAGAGCCTGGGCCGGTCCTGATAATCAGGTACGCCATTTGGCTGTTGATTTGAAAGAACTTTATTAAAATTATTGAAATTTATTATTTTTCCAGTTTTTCTGAGAAATAAGCATTGCAGTAATTGGATTAAAATGATAATTTGGCTCTCATTCGTCATTAGGCTTTATGGTGCCTTGGAAGCCACTCATTTCTGAAAGTAGTACCTTCATTCAAAAGCTTAGTCATTGTCTGATTGGTAACTGGTTTTGTTTGGAACAAAGTCAAAGAATGTGGCACTGTTAGCATGTTAATGATTTCTGTCTTTCTCTCAGGGGCGCCAGGAGGATGCGGAGGAGTACCTTGGTTTCATTTTAAATGGACTGCATGAGGAAATGCTGGCACTGAAAAAGCTTATCTCTCCACAGGAAGAGAGTACGTTCCTTTCTGAATTCTGCATTATTTGCTGGAGAAATCAGGCTCTTGACTGCTGTCCTGCCCACTCTAAATGTATTGTTTTTTCCATCTCTGAACAGAAGCCCTCACACCAAATGGGCCCGAGTCTCAGCCTGGAGTGGAAGAAGACCCTGCTGAGAAGGAAGGCAGTGATGATGAATGGGAACAGGTCGGGCCCAGAAACAAAATCTCCATCACCCGGCAGGCAGATTTTATCCGCACTCCCATCACTGTCATATTTGGTGGTCACATCAGGTAGGCTTTGAGCACATTTCCGAGTCAGCTATTGTCAAGCTGGTACTCCATGCTAACCATAGTTGTAAAAGCACCTATATGCTATTCTACACCACCTCAAAAGCTCTGTCTGGTCTTAAAACAAGGCTTGAGAACCAATGCTGTAGAGTTGTAATCCTCATAACAGTGGCTTTGAAGCACTTGACCTTTTTGACACATTAGACCTCAGAGGTAGACCGATATGCAGCACTTCTGCAAGGAAAATAAACTTGCGGAAAAGAAAAGCCATGGCACCAGGAATGGGTTTGGTCTTTCCATTGGCACACACAGAGTGTGGTATGACACAAGAGCTCAGAGAGTGTGGTGCCATCTTCAGCCCATCCTGCTGTCCTGAAGCTCCGCAGACATTATAAACAGTTCACTGTTGAAAAACAAGCCCTGTGGCTCACCACCACCTCCCAGCTAATTTAGGTGGCTGCAGAAATGCAGGCGCCTGAACATGTGGGGGCGGCAAGGCTTAAATTTAGCATTTTCTCTATGCGTTTAGGGCTACGGTTTGGCTATGGAGTATTTGGTTGACTGTTGGAGAAATTAATTGCGTAACTAAGCCCTTCTTTTGTTTTCCTGTAAGAAACTTAGTTTATGGTTTTCAGATTTATAATAGCATATAATTTGATGGACTGTGATGGTTTTAAGCTTTCTAGGGCTTATTACTTATAGTTATGATATGGTTTAGTTTTTTTTCTCAATTGTTTCTCACCATGAATATAGCCTTGGTAGCTGTCATGTTACTTCATTATGAACAAACTTAGTTGCCAACTTTATTCATTTCACGAGACAATATGATTAATTTCTTTTAATATGGTTTAGTTTGACCTTTTGTCTTGTTCTTGTAACAGGGAGAAGTGGTTTACTACTTTATTAGATGTAAATTAGTCTCATTTTTTTTTCTTTTAAATCTTAATTTTAGATCTGTGGTATACCAGCATAGCTTAAAGGAGTCAGCCACCTTGCAGCCCTTCTTCACGCTGCAGCTGGACATCCAATCAGAGAAGATCCGTACAGTCCAAGAGGCCCTGGAGGTACTGGTGGCGCGGGAGTCCGTTCAGGGCTACACCACTAAGAGCAAGCAGGAGGTGTGAATCATTATCAGTAAAAATCATCTACCCAAAAATGTGTCTTAGTTTTTCTGTGAGCTGTTGACATGAAACATCTTTACTGCGGCATTGATGTTTCCCCTTGAAATCGGAGATGGATTTGAATGCCATTACTGCTAAATTTGTAGCTGTCTACTTGTGTTAGAATTGTGTTTTATAAATGTATTAAATGATGTGAAACTTGTCCCTCATTTGTGATGTGCAGTTGCTCAAATATTTGCTCATGGTGCCAGAGCTCAGGAAATCAGCTTACAAATGGCTAATCAACTCGTCATATTTAGATGGGATAGGAGAGCGTTTTTGTCGATTCTGATTAAGTTGAAACCTGTAGCTGATTTCCTATCTTCTTTTTCTGCTTTAGATTGAAATCAGCCGGCGAGTGACTCTTGAAGAGCTTCCTCCAGTGCTGGTGCTTCACCTCAAGAGATTTGTTTTCGAGAAGACCGGCGGATGTCAGAAACTGGTCAAGAATATTGATTACCCTGTCGATCTGGAGATCAGTAAAGGTGATTTTCATTTTTATTTCTTCACTGAAACTATTTTGCTGAGATCACATTGATTTTAGCAGGTTTCATCAACTACTCAGTTAGATGCATGATTTCAGTTGTGCTTGTTCTTTACTAGGTGACAGCAAGAGAGAAAATATTTTCCGCCAACTGCATCCCACTGTAATTGCATGTCATTTTATTTTGATAGTAACCTCTAACTACTAACTATATTTGGAATAATGCAAAAGTAAAACTTGTAAAGAACGTTATAAGCTAACTGTGCCATTCACATTGGAGATGGTCGTATTACTTCTAGTCTCTATCTTCCACACACATTTTCTTCATTCTGTGCGCATGCACTGTGCACGTCCAGTCTTCACTCAGTTTTACTTGAGAAATCTCTATTTTAATGGATTGCTCCAAGATGATAAACCTTTACTTTGAATATCTGGTGAGTGTGGTTGTGTTGAGGAAAACTGTAGTTATGTTCTCATTAACCTGGGCCCATATTCTTAAAGTTTCTAAGGCTCCTCTCAGAGAGCTACTAATTTAGCTTGAGAGTGATTCAGAACCAATCTGAGAGCGAGGAAAAGACAAAAACTTTTATCTTAGTGAGGAGGCGGGGCTGACCCCATTGCTACGTATGACATTCTTTTGAAGATTGTGATTGGTTGCAACTCTACATGAATACGTGCCCAGGTTCCCCACTAAATATGAACTTGACAAAAATAAAGGAGCACTAATGAGGGAGCAGCATAAAGACTTCTCTAATAGTTCAAGTTGGCCAGCTGTAATACTGCTGCTGTATATTAAAATGATTCATCATGATTTTCAGATCTCTTGTCACCGGGTGTGCGGGGCAAAACTCTGAAAGGCCAAAGAACCTACAGGCTCTTTGCAGGTATGTTTGTTTTTTTAATTCTGTTGTTATGCTGCAACTACACATTTAAGTCTACTCTTTACAGTGCGGTTGTGCATTGAGCCCTAAATTATAAACGGTTTCTGTCAGTAACAACTAAAACTCAGTAAGAGCTGTGTTTTGGTTCGTTCTGTAAAGCACTGAGAGATGTTACTGGTACAGTGTGACAACAGCATCTCTGGTGCTTTATTAATCTGGATGTTAACTTGGATATCAATGACCCCAAGAAACCTTTCGCTATCTGTTTTCAGATCTGTGATAGCATTTTTATTTATTTTAAACTCTTAGCTGTCACATGCATAAATACATTTACGGAAACGGGGTAAAGACCACCAGGCTGGTTTGTTTGCTTCTTGTTGCTGACTAGTTAGTAGGGGTGCTCCGATCACGATCGGCCGATCGTTATGCGCATCTCGTCAGTAAAGCCGGTTCTCTAATCAGCGGTTAATTCCATCAGGTGCGTGATTTCACATAGAGCACCTGTTACTACACAGAGCCATTGTTAACTAAGAAGATGTGCAAATCCACGTTCATTTTCAGCGTTTATTGGCGCATCTTCTCAGTTAACAACAGCTCTGTGTAGTAACAGCTGCTCTATGTGAAATCACGCACCTGATGGAATTAACCGCTGATTAGAGAACCGACTTTACTGACAGGATGCGCATTAACAATCGGCCGATTGTGATCGGAGCACCCCTACTAGTTAGGCCTTGTCTTTATCTTCTCTCCCCCCACACACGACTCCTTGACCTTTTTAAACACACCTGGCCTTCCCTTACGGGAGATGTTCACCACCTTCCCCACCTCCAGGAGTGAATTGTAGTTTATCTTTCTTTCTGAGGGGAAATAATTGCTCCCCACTTGTCGGGTAGCCTGTCCAGCAACCACTAGCAATTCCTCTACTATTCGATTTCCCTGAAACCTCTTTTCTGACCGTTGTCCCATGTTTGAACATCTGGTAAGTTCGGAAAATACAGAATTGTCTCAATTTTTCATTTAATCACCTGTGATCTAGTACACACGATATTTCACCTTTCCTTTCTGTGAATGTTACTAATCCCTACCAGCAGAGAGCACCATTGAGTCACATGCAAACCGCTGACCTAAAATCACCCGATTTGAAGCAAATCCGTCAAATAGCGTTAGTTTTTTATGCTAGGTGTATGTAAATTAATGTTTACTTCAGATGTTATCTGTGTGTTTACGGTGTTTTGTGGCAGTAGAAGCGATAAATTTAAACTGTTTACTGTAGGGTAACAATCCAACACAAAATATAGAGTATTTCTTTATTAACATAATTATTCAGGAGTTATTAAACATAAACGCATTAGTATCAGAAATGGATTTGAATATATTACAATGAATAATACTATATAAATGAAAAGCTTAACTCACTATCTTGGAAATAAAGCTTCATTTCTTTAAATCTGTTCTGAATATAGTCAGTTATTTAAATTAGATGTGGCTCAATCAAGACAGTAAAAAAATACACATCATATTTCATACTCTCCAAGATCACACAGATATGTTCACTAGCATTACAGTTTCCATGTTAAATATTGTAAGCTAAATTAATAATTAATTTAACGAAATGTTAACGAAATCAGTTAGCTACTGTACGAATAAAAACACTAACTAAATTATATAAACAATGAATAACTGTACAAGGTAAACAAAGCATAAATCTTTCTTCAGATTTCAAAATGAACTCTTTATTGTTTATGCTTCATATATGAGGCTGAGGTCATGTCCGTCTGATGTTTATCATGTTCATGATGTTCACTACTGTAATGAACGTAGTTTTTTAATAAGTAGGGGAAATTCCTGACATTTAAAAAAAATATCAGTTTACCTGCCTAGGGTGTTTGCATTTTAATAATGTACAGGGATACTTTAGAATTATAAACGCGGACTTGTTAGGTGATGTTTTCTCATTTAAATCATACAATTTCCTATTAATTCAATAGAATGTAGTTGTAGTTTAACCTCTCGGAGAAGAGGTTTATAAAGAGTCTAAAGGTTGTTTAAAGTATTGTGGCCTGTGAAGCATGTAAAGATTTTTATATGTTTTTAGGAAAGCATCAAATAGCCTGATAATGTGCAGGGGCTGTGCAAGAAATGGTAATTTCATGTCAATGTTTTGATTATGGAATGATGATTCGAGAGTTGCTGGTATAACCAGTGTATCACTGTACTTCAATTATTTTTGCTATGATTACAAGTGTTTTTTTATTATAATTTTTTTAAATAAATCTTTCTCTATTTTGGACTCAGTCGATGAAAAACAGATGATTCATAAGTCTTGCATAATGTGAAGCTGTTTTGCATTGATGCTAGTTAAAAACAAGTCAAACACAAGGGGGGAAAAGGTCAGAAATGTGACTAATCCAGTCTGAATTAATTATAAAAAGGCATCATATGCACCGCACGAGTTGAATTGTGTAATGCTCGAGCTACTTTAGCTACTGTAAACTCCAAAAACTTCTGCCGCCTTATGGTTTGTTTTGGAACGATATGGCACTTTATTTTTACATAGCTGCACAAAAATATCTACCGCGATATAGGAGTGGCAGCAAAATCTATTGGTTGATATGATTTGCTGGAAATGAAAGTAGAACTTAATTGTTTGTTTTTTCCCTCAGTCGTCTATCACCATGGGAACAGTGCCACAGGTGGCCACTACACTACAGATGTCTTCCACATCGGTCTGAACGGCTGGCTGCGTATTGATGACCAGGCAGTGAAGATCATCAATCAGCATCAGGTGGTGAAGCAAACTGCAGAGCGCACTGCCTACCTGCTGTACTACCGTCGTGTGGACCTGCTGTAGAAACCATACTCATACACACAAACACGCACACACAGATGTACATTCAAACACACGTTTACATGCAGACACTTACACGATCTCACACACACACAACCACGTGTCTCAACAGGAACACTGCCCTACTTCACGATTGTCCTTTTTCCCCTCAACCCTGCTATTCCAGAGAGCCAGCTTTTCCAACTTGTATCTTTTTTTTTTTGAAGACTTTTCTGTAGTAGTGTGTTCCCCCTCTGCACAAGGCCTTGCGTGGGTCTGGAGAAGCTGTGGGGAGATATGTTAGCACTGCAGAACGCTCCAGTTCGGAGAGACAGACCTGAATCACTGCAAACGTCCACCGCCTCATGTTGACTGGCCAGAGAGGATCCCAGCTGAATGAACTCAAACCAGTTGAGGCAGATGGACTGCTGGAGAAAATAATTATTTTTCCTTTTTTTTTTTTTTTCTTTTTTAAATGGCATAGGAAAAAATTAGTGTTTTGCCTTTTAGCAAGAGATGTCGGTCTAATTTGCAGCAGTTAAGTGGAGCCTGTTAATTTTTTGACTACAGCATCAAAGTGGCCCAACACCAGCAAGCTACCAAACTTTGTATAGATCTCAACGTAGGGGTTTGTTGAGTCCACAAGCAAGACACTTCAACTCCACCAACAACACCACAACCTCTTCTCTCTCCCCCATTTCTCTCGCAATCCTGATGCTTTATATTACACTTGAGTCATGGGAAAAATAGAGCGGGTGGGAGAAAGGGTGCTGCAGTGTGCTGAAATGGTAAAAAGCAAAACAAGAAAAGAAAAAGAAAAAAAACTAAAATTGGCTTGAGAGAGCTTCAGTGTGATTTTTGGGTGTAGGATTAGAATGACTATCTTACAATTTTAATGCGCTTTAGGATATAAAGGATTAAAAAAGCTTTGTGCACGTAATAAAAAAAAAAAAAAAAAACGGTTGATTTAAAAAAAGGCAGATGTGCGTCGTTTGCGCATTTCTTGCAGATATTTAGGTTTTAAAAGTATTAAATGCAAAAATCTGAATCTTAGCGGCCGTCACGTTAATCCGCTCCCTGGGGGGGTTATGCTTGTTCTTTAGGCTTTTTGTGTACTTTAATGCAGTCATGCTGGCGAGATACCAGAGATGTCCAAGACTCCATCATGAACATTGACTCGCCTTTATTTGTATTTTTTTTCTCCTCTCGCCATCTTTCATTAGTTCTGTTTGGTCTTTTCCTGTATCATATCAGTAAAAAGTATCTGCTGAGCCACTCCTGCCAAGGAGCTGTGTTGAGATACATCTGGTCTGCATCTCATTCTGTATGTTAACCCGCTCTGAGCAGTCAGCCTGTGATGTACATGTTGAGGCTCCGTGTGCAGCTCTGAGGATGATATCTCAGAATGGATGGCAAGAAATGTCTCTTACTGCAGTCAATTTGCTGTGTCGCACGAGATGAGATCAGCTTTGCCTGATTAAGTCTTAAGTGTAACCGCAGATGCGCACAAACAGCAAAGTATGTTTTTTTTCCTGTTTTTTTTTTTGAGACATTGCATCAATATTATACCTGGCTGTGTTTTGATTTTTTTTTTTTGTCCAGTTTTTCTTCGTTCCCCATTCACATAGTTTCTGTTCCATTAAAATTTATCTTTTGAAAGGAAATGACCCAAGGTTAAAGCACAACCGTGAATAAAATTATAAGTACTATGCTTGACCTTATTTCATTTTTTTTTTTCACAAAAAAAGTATCACTGACATGAAGAAAATTTATTTTGATTTAATAACTAACACCGTAACGTTGCTCTACTTTCCTAGGCCCAGAAAGGATAGACAGACTTTTTGCTTTTTCTGCACTCACTTTGGTGGAAAATTGTTAAACACAGCTGAAATTACTAAAAACTGTTGGTAGCTGAAATAATCATCAAATGACCTAAATAAAAGTGGTTTGAGTGATGAGTGTTTGAAAATTCTGCACACATTCTTGTTCATAACCCTATTACTGAATATCCCTCTAATAAAAAATAATTTTGGGGAATGTTTCAGGCTTAACACTTGGTATATCCAATCTTTACGCAAGTGGTATGTGCATTTTAGCCCCTCACAAATGCAAACTATTTTTGTTGTTGACAATTGTAGAAAGTGAACCTGTTGCTTCCAGGAGCAGATCCTTTGAGCGGAGCTCTTCACACGCTCCTGTGTTAGGCTGGTGTGAACTCATCTTTCCACTCTAGAAATGCAGAGCATGAATTTCACATCCATCTGAATGAGCTTATTTTATCCCAGCAGCACAGTCGGAATCTTCCTTCGAATCCATGTTATCCCAGTTTCTTGTCATTTGAGATGTCAGATTTCATTGTGTATATATTGTCAGTTTTTCCTTTCAATTGCTTGATTACGGTTGCCACGTCATGTTTAACCGTCTGACCATTTGAACATCTTGAATTTGGTTTATTTGAATCTACAAAAGGACACAAGGAACGCATCCTCGTGTGAAACCAAAGGATACAGAGCTTCTATATAAACAGACGCTGGTGCCTCTTATGATTGCTAGAAGATCAAATGTACAAATTAAGTACCCCCCCCCCCCCCCCAACCTCCCAAACTTTGGTGTCTCCATATGCACCGTTCAAGAACTTGACCTGATTTCAGCTGACATGCTGACTCGTCACCAGAAGAAGCGTTTGGAAAAATCACCACTCTTCCTGACTGTCGGTTTTAATGTGTTGACGCCTACTTGGTCACATCTGATGTGCTCGTCTTGTCTTGTTTGTTTCTCTTGCTGTCTCATTCTTGGCTTTCAGCCTTCTACTTTTGTCAACTGTTCAAATAAAAAATTAATTGTGGCAAGATTTATTTCAATAGCAGATTCAAGTCTGGAGCCTTTCAAATGAGGCTGTGAGAACAGTGTAGTCTTTTCCACCACATGTTGCCCCCTCTCTCGAGGAATGTGCAGCGTAACCATGAGAAAACATGAAATAAAGAGAAACCGATCCTTGCAATTCCTCTTTAGCATGTATTCTAAACTAACCCAAGTAGGTTGAATTTCAAAATAGTTTTTCTTTGTCCTATTCCACATTTTTGCCATAGTTCTTATGCTCTCTGTCTGACTGTTCTGCATGCACTTGTGGCTCAGTTGGCTGCCTGTTCGTCCAGTGTGCACTTTCTGGTTTGTCTGGTAAAGGCTGTCTCATCACTCAAAAGAGATTCGTGCTTCTCCACGCAGGTTTGGTCCTTGCTTTCAAACATGCAATCAAATGTGGAATTTTCTTTGTTAATATCAAAATACAGTTTAAGATCTGATACAGGGGATGCAATCCAATCTAGGGTTGGAGCGGATGATCATAGCCAGAATATATATGGATATACTTGGTGCGTATCTTGGCACTGATCTTTTGTTGGTAGAGGTTAGATTTGTGACCCAAGAGCACAAAACCAGTCTTAACCAGTGTCCATTTTTGAAACGCTGAACAAATAAGCTTTCCATTGATATGGTTTGTTAGGATCTGACAATATTTGGCCGAGATACAACTATTTGAAAATCTGGAATCTGAGGATGCAAAAAAAAATCACCTTTAAAGTTGTCCACATGAATTCTTAGCAATGCATATAAAAAAATTAAGTTTTTAGATATTTACGGTAGGAAATGTACAAAATATCTTCATGGAACATGTTCTTTAATTAATTTCCTAATGATTTTTATAATAAAAGATAAATCTATACTTTTGACCAATACAATGTTTTTTTTTTTTTGTTTTTTTTTTTTTTTGGCTATTGATACAAATTAACCCCAGCGACTTAAGACTGTTTTTTTGCTCCATGGTCACATATGTGTTTAAAGTAAATTACACAATGTGTAGGAAATGTATCTGTACACTATATGAAATTCACTGCATTAGATTTTACAAATGTCACATACAATTAAAGCTTAAGTGTGTGTATGTATGTGTATATGTATATATATACACACACACACACATTTATGTATAATGGCACCCCTTTTTTTTAAGTCAGTGTAAGATTGTTTTTCAAAGAAGTGTTATGCTATTTGATCAAAACAGTCAAAACCATAATATGGTGAAATATCACTTGCAAAAATAATGTTTCTTTATGGGAATATATTTTATGATGTAATTTATAAAATGGTAAAGCTGAATTAACTGCATCATTAATCTAGTCTTCAGTGTCACATGTTCTTTCAGAAATCAGTGTAATATGCTGATTTGGAACACAAGAAATGTACTTATTAATGTTGAAATTGCTAATAAGTTTTGGTGAAATGTGATACTTTTTTAGGTCTCTATGAGGAATAAAAATAGGATGTTTAAAATAACATTTATTTGAAAGAAATCAATTTTGCTGCAAATGTATTCATTGTTGCAATTGACCAGTTTAATATCCTTGCAACATGTCTTCATAAGCATAATTCATCTGAGGAAAATGTATATATTCCTTACCCCAAACATACATGCACATATGTGTAGGCCTATATGTTTTTCTATCCAGGTGGGGACTTAAACCTGAATACACCAACTCATGTGGACTAATATGTATGTGTGTGTTTGTGTATATATATATATATATATATAGGAAATATCTTAAAGGAAACACAAAGTTGGCTTTTTCTCATCTGACCATTTATTTAATTTTATTACCATTACCCAACGCCTCAGGTGTGTTATAATTTCCTACTGCTGTTGTTTTGATCGATCAAGGCAAAAGTGATATTATAGGGAGCAACATTTGGATATGAATGGTTAAAAATAAATATATATTAGCTCAGATCTAACACATGTAAACTAAATGCCTCATAACTTTGTCTTTGATTTTATTGGGGGCCTTCAAAACATTGCTTTGTAACTTGAAGACCCACCATCACGGTTGGGTTCTTATTGTCTTATATAGTATTACTTTATGATTATCTTGGCTGCGTGAACGGACCTTAAAAATATATGTTTAGGAATGAAGAAAGATCTTTTACAAGTTCTTACAACAATAAATTGTCTTGGTGCAGCTGACCATCCTGTAATTAACATGGACCAGTTCCTCTCTCCCCGTCCAGGGTTGGCACTAAATTGTACTCAAACAAACTGCTGTAGGCATCGAGTCTGGAGTGTGCAGGAATCCTAAACATGCGCCTAAGCCCAAGGAGAACCACTTATTCAAAACAGACTAATTGTTTCTAATGCCCATGTTACAGTGTGGATCCTGGCACAGGTGTTAGGACGTCCGGTTGAAATTAACATGGTGTTTAATGTACGGTTTCACTGAAAACACCAAATTCGAAGTGGTTTCTTCTCTTTTCATGGTCAAGTAGCTATTAGTGTTGAGCTATTAAAATTGTTTAACATTGATTTTCTTTTTTTACACCTTACAGTAATTCAATCATTCATATACATATTTACGTTTAAATGCAATAAACATAAGCAACGTATTATTTAATGCGTTTTACTTTTAGATTTATATGTTACTTCGCTCAAGCAAGTAGCTAAACCATGAGCGTTGGCACCATTGTATGTGGGTGGGACAGGAGTAGAGTTGAAACGGTATGAAAATTTCGTATAGTGACCAAAACTAACACTGTTATTAGTAGTAGGCTATCATGTCATTGTTAAAATGTGCTGGAAATGTTCAACAAGTGTACTGACATATAAATCGTTTCACCAACTGTTATATTTAAAATCAACAAACCAAACACATTAAAATGACTTTTTGTTTGCATAAACTAAAACAATAACATTACCACTGATGTCTGGATTTTAGCGGTGTTTGACAGAGAGGAGGAGGCTTTCCCGTGAGTGGGCGTGGTTTCAGCTCCGGCAGCGGACATGCCCCTGCGTTTGAGAGCAGAGAATACCGATTTTTTTTCTTTCAAGATTTTGATACATTTTATTTCCATTCCACTTTTAGTAATTTAGTACTTGCACTTAGTTGCCAAGGCAACATTTCTAATATTCAGAGTTTAAGTTTTTCATTGAATAATTTTCATTTCAGATTGAATTCAAGTAATGCAAACAATTTTTAATAGTTCTAGTTAACAATAAGAAAGAAAGAAAAAATTCTGGGTGACTATGTCAAAAGGCAGCAAGTATGTAAAAAAAAAAAGAAAATAAAAGGCAATCAAATATTCTATAGTGTTAGTCCACCCAGAAATATGAATTCTGGCATTGTTTACTTACCCCCATGTCATTCCAAACCTGTATGCAATTTTTCTTCTGCTAAACACATAAGATATTTTGAAGAATGTTGATAACCAAACAGTTTCGGTTCCCTTTGACTTCTGTTGTATTTCAGTGCAAGTCAATGGTAACTGAAACGGTTTAGTTACCAATATTTTTGGTTTTCCCTCGCCCCCTTTTTTATGTGCCCTTAAAAAGAATCAAGCAGTGAAAAAACATCCGCTTAAATAGAAGAAATAAAAATATTTGCTACTCATTTCTTAATTTCAAGTTATTTCTAAAGAATTCATGGCTGATTTGGAATGCAGAAAAGATTGATGAATCCAAGATGGCGCCGCACATGGCTGCTTCAGTGCTTGGCTCTCCAGTGTTTGTACTGTTTTTGTTCGTTTTTCCTGGGTTTTTTGTTTAACAAACACGATCAGTTTCACCAGGGATGAGCTGCTGAACATTCGGCAGAACACACCACAGGATATTTTTTCGGATTTCTATTATACAGACGTTTTACTGAACATTGTTATTGGAGGAGCAGCGGCGCTTCAGGACGCGCAGACGGGGAAAGCGAGCAGGAGCGTTCGTCAGACTCAGGAAGCGCGGATTTCGAACGCCGTTGCCTAGCATCCATCTCGCAAATCTCCGCTCTCTACACAACAAAACAGACGAACTCCTTCTGCTCTCTCGGACAAATAAGGATTTTTCTCACTCTGTGCTGCGCTGTGTTTCACGGACACCTGGCTGAATGACGCCATACCGGAGAGCGCGCTCCATCTGCCGGGCTTTCAGCTGTTTAGAGCGGATCGCAAAGCAGAATCAACGGGGAAAACGCACGGTGACGGGACATGCTTTTACATCAATGAACGGTGGTGTACAGATGTAACTGTGTTAAAGAAGATGTGCTATCCTGATCTAGAAATGCAGTTTGTCAACTGCAAACCATTCTATTCGCTGCGGGAGTTTCACTCCTTCATTCTGGTGAGTGTTTACATTCCTCCACAAGCGCATGTGAGCTCAGCTTTACAGAAACTCGCTGATCAGATCACAGACACAGAACAACAACACCCGGACTCTGTTTTAATCATTCTTGGGGACTTTAATAAAGCCAATCTCTCCCGTGAACTGCCAAAATACAGACAGCATGTTACATGTCCCACCAGAGACAGTAATATACAGGTCCTTCTAAAAAAATTAGCATATTGTGATAAAGTTCATTATTTTCCATAATGTAATGATAAAAATTAAACTTTCATATATTTTAGATTCATTGCACACCAACTGAAATATTTCAGGTCTTTTATTGTTTTAATACTGAGGATTTTTGCAGAAATTACTGCTTCAATGCGGCGTGGCATGGAGGCAATCAGCCTGTGGCACTGCTGAGGAGTTATGGAGGCCCAGGATGCTTCGATAGCGGCCTTAAGCTCATCCAGAGTGTTGGGTCTTGCGTCTCTCAACTTTCTCTTCACAATATCCCACAGATTCTCCCTGTTCGTTCAGAAATTTATTTCTGTGTCTTACCCTCTCGCTTGAGGGTGTCAATGATGGCCTTCTGGACAGCAGTCAGGTCGGCAGTCTTACCCATGATTGCGGTTTTGAGTAATGAACCAGGCTGGGAGTTTTAAAAAGCCTCAGGAATCTTTTGCAGGTGTTTAGAGTTAATTAGTTGATTCAGATGATTAGGTTAATAGCTCGCTTAGAGAACCTTTTCATGATATGCTAATTTTTTGAGACAGGAATTTTGGGTTTTCATGAGCTGTATGCCAAAATCATCAGTATTAAAACAATAAAAGACCTGAAATATTTCAGTTGGTGTGCAATGAATCTAAAATATATGAAAGTTTAATTTTTATCATTACATTATGGAAAATAATGAACTTTTTCACAATATGCTAATTTTTTGAGAAGGACCTGTACTGGATCACTGTTACACCACAATAAAGGATGCATATCACTCTGTTCCACGAGCAGCTTTGGGACATTCTGATCACTGTCTGGTTCATCTTATACCGACCTACTAGCAGAAACTTAATTCTGCTAAACCCGTAGTAAAGACTGTGAAGAGATGGACCAGCGAAACAGAGCAGGATTTACAATCTTGTTTTGACCTCACTGATTGGAGTGTTTTTGAAGCTGCTACCACCGATCTGGACGAACTCACAGAGACTGTAACATCCTATATTAGTTTCTGTGAGGATATATGCATTCCTACCAGGACTTAATTAACATTCAACAATGATAAGCCATGGTTTACAGTCAAACTCAGACATCTTCGTCAGGCCAAAGAGGATGCCTACAGAAATGGGGACAGGGTCTTATACAATCAAGCCAGGAACACACTGAACAAAGAGATTAGAGCGGCTAAAAAGACCTACGCTAAAAAGTTGGAAGACCAGTTTACTTCCAACGACTCAACTTCAGTTTGGAGAGGACTGAGAGCCATCACTAACTACAAGACACCATCCCCTTGCACTGAGGCTAATCAACGACTTGCTAACGACCTGAATGAGTTTTATTGTAGATTTGAAACCCCCAACACCCATTCTGACCATCTCCCTACACATCCATTAACACCTCCTGCAATCCCCCTCTCGATACCTCCTGCTCTTCAAATCTGTTAAGATGATGTGCGCCAGGTCTTCAAGAAGAACAAAAGAAGAAAAGCACCAGGCCCAGATGGCCTTACACCAGCCTGTCTGAAAATCTGTGCTGACCAGCTGGCCCCCATCTTTTCAAAGATCTTCAACAGATCCCTGGAGTGTGAAGTGCCTTCCTGCTTCAAACGCTCCACCATAATCCCCATTCCAAAGAAACCCAAGATAACAGGACTTAACGACTACAGACCTGTGGCTCTAACGTCTGTCGTCATGAAGTCGTTTGAAAAACTGGTTCTGGCTTATCTGAAGGACATCACTGGACCCTTACTGGACCCCCTGCAGTTTGCGTACCGAGCAAACAGGTCCGTGGATGATGCAATCAACATGGGATTGCACTTCATCCTGCAACATCTGGACAAAACAGGGACTTATGTGAGGATCCTATTTGTGGACTTTAGTTCGGCTTTCAACACCATCATCCCAACAGCCCTTCAGACCAAACTGACCCAGCTCTCTGTTCCTAGCTCTATCTGTCAGTGGATCGCCAGCTTTCTGACAGATAGGCAACAGTTAGTGAGACTGCGGAAATTCATGTCAAACAGCTGCTCCAAAAAACACTGGTGCCCCTCAGGGATTTGTTCTCTCCCCACTGCTCTTCTCACTGTACACCAACGACTGCACGTCTAAAGACCCTTCTGTCAAGCTCCTGAAGGTTGCAGACGACACTACAGTCATCGACCTCATCCAGGACAGTGATGAGTCTGCTTACAGACAAGAGGTTGAGCAGTTGGCTGTCTGGTGCAGTCTTATCAACCTGGAGCTGAACACGCTCAAAACAGTGGAGATGATCGTGGACTTTAGGAGAAACCCCCCTGCACTTCCCCCACTCACCATCATGAACAGCACTGTGGCTGCAGTGGAGTCATTCAGATTCCTGGGAACCACCATCTTTCAGGACCTGAAGTGGGACAATCACATTGACTCCATTGTGAAAAAGGCCCAGCAAAGGTTGTACTTCCTTCGCCAGCTGAGAAAGTTTAACCTGCCACAGGAGCTGCTGAAACAGTTCTACTCAGCCGTCATTGAGTCTGTCCTGTATACTTCAATAACTGTCTGGTTTGGTTCAGCAACAAAATCAGACATCAGAAGACTACAGAGAATTGTTCGGACTGCCGAAAGGATTATTGGTGCTCCCCTGCCCACCCTTCAAGAACTGTATACATCTAGAGTGAGGAAAAGGGCTCAGAAAATCACTCTGGATCCCTCACATCCAAGTTACCCCATCTTTGAACTTTTGCCATCTGGCCGGCGCCTCAGAACCGCAAATACCAGAACAGTCAGGCACAAGAACGTTTCTTCCCCCAGGCAATCTACCTCATGAACAGTTAAATGTTCCCCACTTATGCTTATGCAATACAAATGTGCAATATCCTTATTTATTTGTTACCCCTCCATCCTAGTACATCCCTGCATCTCACTCAATCCTATTCCATTATCATTTATAGCACAATTGTTTATACACTTATTAATGTGCCAAATTATTTTTTTTTTCTGTGTGTTGTTGTCTCCGTGTACTGGAAGCTTATGTCACTAAAAACATTCCTTGTATGCACAAGCATACTTGGCAATAAAGCTCTTTCTGATTCTGAGATTGAATTTTCCATGGAAATGGTGTGGTGTAGTTACATCCTCTACCAGCAGGGGCTTACTGGACCATACCATCATCCAATACTAGCTGGACATAATAACTAATGCAGTCAAGATGTCAGTCATTGGTATCAGATTCTTTTCTTTTAAGCCACTTTTCAATGAAATGAAAGCATATGTTGTAGTCTTTATTATTCTGGTCTTTCCACTGCCCTCACAGAGGCCGAGTTCTTGTTCATCACCCTCTAAACATATTCTCACTCATATAGAGATTTTCTTCCTGTCTCACTGAGAAGGTCTCCAAACTTTACTGTTGAATCACCAAGGGAAGCAAATAAACATTGTAGGGCAATGCAGCCCTTGCCAAATAAATAATTGACCGTGAGGCTGAGGTAAGTGTGACCCCTATACACCTCCAGTCAGCATCTGGACTTAAGCTTCACTCAGTCAAGGTCACATCTGGTGATCTGTGCAGGAAGAAACACTGGCAATTACATTCAGACCGTCACTGATTACATGATTAGATGTAGCCCTGCAGCACAACTGACTGAGGATGTTTGTGTATCGTGCAGTTTTTCTGTTTAGTGTTTGTGTGCAGATATGAATTACCAAAGACTGTTGGTCTACTACAGAATTAAATCCACATGGGACATTCTCAGAGGATTTTAAGTCACCATGACCTGTCATGAACTACATTTTCCTAAAACAAAATGATGTATGGATAATCAAATTGCTTTAGTCCAGCAAATGTCCATCTTGAAAGATTACTAACAATATAAAAGTTATTCTTACATTTACTTTATAAAAGCCAGCAAAGATTTCACAGTAAAAAGACTTGTGCATGATGCTTTGGTTTCAGAAGCGGTCAGCCAGTTACTAGTCCTATTATGGTTTATATGATCCAAAGTTGCACACCCTTGTGCCAAATATCTAAACCCTTTATTGCCTGATTCAAGGATGGGAAATATTTGGTGGTGGGCACACATCAAGCAGATCCACCTGAATCAGCTTTTTCACACATGCCAGGTTTCTTTACTTTTAGTCATATTTGTAGTTGAATTCAAAGTCAAAAGAACTTCAGAGTGCCAATTAATTGCCACAATTATGCTTGTCATATCCTTTATTGAAATTGTTCTTACAAACTAGAGCATGCAGGTACAGACAAGCATACAGTTGTTATTGACGAGCCGTTGTACTGTCATTAATGCACTATAGCTGCTTCAGCGGATCGATTCTGAATGAGTTGTACATTACGACATGTAATGGCAGAGTGAATCAATGTGATCTGTTGCCCCACTTTCACATGTTTCTCAAGACCAATAAGAAAATAATTTAAATAAATATTGTTATTTTCTGAAGATGTGAAATCAGTCTTCTTATATATACTATCTATTATCTTCTGATTTCTAAAGCTCTAATAAATGCAGGAGCACAGGTATGTTCTCATTATGGACACATGTAGCCGTATAATTTATTAGTCAGGGATGGTTCAAGTTTATGCGATGGAATTTTGACAGTATAAGTTGTTTTGCTCGTTTTATATGTTGTGATTTAATAACTAGTTATTTTACTGCTACAAATTGGTAAAACATTTAATACATATTTCTGTCCATAATTAATTTTTTTCCTTAAAAAAGGAATTTACTCTAATAGGGTTTCTTAATGTTCTTGAAATAAGTCTTTTATGCTCACTGTCTGTATATTAAAATAATAATAATAATAATTTTTTAAAGATCATAAATACACTAAAAAGGGATATTATGAAATATTATTGCAATGCAAACTTTTTTTATATTTTAATACATTTTTAAGTTCATGTAATAAAATGTAATTTAACATCATACATTTTTTCAGGGATATCAAAATAACAGTATTCCATAGTATTACCGGTATGCTAGTAGCTAATATGCATTTATAAGTGACTTTATACACACGCGCGCAGGCATACTATACTATATACAATTTTAATTATATATATATATATATATATATATATATATATATATATATATATACAATTAAAATAGACAGGTAACGTAATAGAGTACGTAACTTGTTATAGCCACGTTCTCCATGTACATTATTGATTAAATGTCATATAACCATTAATGTATTGACGGACGTAATGACATTACAAATTGATAACTCATCGAAAAACAACCTGCTCTCGTGAGTTGTTAAGTAATCCTCTGGAGCTGCTTTGAGATGATTTATGTTCGTTGCGTTTTCATCTCGACATCGCTCGTCAGAGCTCCGGAGGTTTGCCAGGAACATAACCTTCTTCATCCTCCCATCCTCTTCTTCACGCGCCTCTCCTTCGCTATAAAAGGCGCTGAGTCTCTTCCACAGAGTCAGTGCGATCGAGTCACCAGCTGCCAAACAGAGTCCACTACTCACACTTGTTTGACTTTCAAGGAACATACTATTGACACAGCTGCAGCAGCCTCTGGAATAGCTCGTGCAGAAGACGAAACTAGGTAAGATGTGTTGCTGACACTAGTATATGGAAGTTAAATTATTCATATACTTTAATTAACTGATGCATTTGATCAAAGTTGGATGTGCAAAATCAGGGGAGGAGCTGCTTTTTTTCTCCTTTTTTTTGGTAATGATCCATTGATAGTCAGTCTGTAAAATCTAATGCTCACTGATCAGATCAATGTGAGAGCATGTATTTTAAGATGTATTTTGGGCATGATTAATTGCACTCACTGTCATGTGGTTGAACTGTCACGCTGTTGTAACAATCTCATGCCATTTTAGACTTTTATGCTTGTGCTAGGAAAATCACAATGTGCAAAACCATGCATTTGAAGATGGACCACCTGAATGTGAACTAGAAAGACAGAGAGAGAGAGAGAGAGAGCGGCAGCTGGAATTGGAGCGGTGCCTGTGTTTACTCAGATCAGTGTTGGATAGGAAGGCTCTGCAGAGAGGGGAAAATTAAATCACGTTTGGCTCATCAGTGTTCAGAAGTGGCCACTATTGTTGTTCACCTCCTCCCCCAATTCCATTCCCAGAGAAAATCAGTCTGGGATAGAGAAGGACCTGCTTTGATTAATGTGTGAATGGCACAGCTGCTGAATGTGGATCTGTTCTGCTAATGAGTTATCCATTGTCACCTCAGGAATTGAATGAATCTGAGCAACAAAGTTGAGTTTATGGATAGATGGTGAACCTGCAGAGATCAAACCGACCTGCTGGTCCATCAAACTGAACAATCTAATCGAAGGAGATCAGGCCTAGTGGTTTGATCTTTTGGGTATTAATGAAGATTTCAGTGGGTTTTTTGTTATTTGAGGCTTTGATTAGTATATTTGTTCTATAATTATGGGGCCTTTGGACTGACAGTGCATTATGACATACAATAAACATTCTTCTAATTGGAGCACAAACTATTCATTTGGTGTGGATCGCTGTGGGCCTCTTCATTTCCTCATTGGTAAGTGCTGCTCCACTGAGGATAGACGGCAAATTTCATCTGAGCAATTTACAGCAATTCTGGGTGAATTAAACCAGAAACCTGTAATGTCTGTCATATTTCATCTCAATATCATAAGAAACAACATTATAAGCTGACATTATTATTATTATTAATTAATTAATTAGCGTAGTTCTCATTGTAATGTGAATCTGTAATACTGAAATTGAATAATAAAAATGTAAAATATCTAAATAATCATGGTATTATCTGTATTTTTTTAATAATATAGTGATACAGTTAAATTTTTAGGTATTGCAGTTAAAATAATAACCACTTTAATTCATGCTAATTTACATTACAAAATATTTCTATATTTTTACAGTAATATAGTGATACAGTTATAATTATTGTATTTGTATTACAGTTTGTAATTATAGCAGTAAAGATAATAAACATTTTCATTTATGCTCATTTTAAAACATATTTCAATATTTTTACAGTAATATAGTGATGCAGTAACATTTTAGGTATTACAGTAAAGTTAATGACCACTTTAATTTACGCTCATTTAAATTAAAAACATTGTATTACAATATTTTTACAGTAATATAGTGATGCAGTAACATTTTAGGTATTACAGTAAAGTTAATGACCACTTTAATTTACGCTCATTTAAATTAAAACCATTGTATTACAATATTTTTACAGTAATATAGAGATGCAGTAACATTTTAGGTATTACAGTAAAGTTAATGACCTCTTTAATTTACGCTCATTTAAATTAAAACCATTGTATTACAATATTTTTACAGTAATATAGTGATGCAGCAACATTTTCAATTATTACAGTAAAGATGACCACTTTAATTTATGCAAATTTAAAATAAAATAAAAATTGTATTTCAATATTTTTACATTAATTTAGTGTTGCAGTTAAATTTTTAGGTATTACTGTACAGATAATAACCACTTTTATTGATGCTACTTTAATTTGAAAACACTATTTCAGTATTTCCACTGCAATAGTGATATAGTCAATATTAAGTATTATAGTAAAAAGGAGAAAAATTAATGTTTTATGGTTATAGGAATTTGGGAAGGAATGTGCTCAACTCAACTGTTATGAAAGTAATAATCCAATAAATCTTATTTGTCTTAGAATTGTGCTTGCTTTACGTAAATTTCACTTACTTTCAGGGGAAGTGTAACCTGGACTTGTTTTTTGTTAGATTCACCTAATGGACACGCATGAGTTTAAACAAAGAAGCAGTTGCTGCACTACCTGGATGGATGAGTCTCATGTTGTTCCAGAATATCAATCCTCAGATTCTTCGGAGTTCTTTCTTTCTTCTTTGATTGTTGCTATTTGGATTCTGTTTGTATTCATATATTTGTGGCGTATGTAATAAGAGTGACTAATGAACCCAATTTAGCAAATTCCTTTTTGAAACACTGATTTCTCTTTGTGTGTAAACACATGGACAGCGTTTGCTCCGACAACTTTCCCAACACTCGTCCTCATGGAAACCATATTTCCTTCCAGATTTTTCAGAACAGAGTCCTGAAGACACGTGCACACAAGGCAGTCTACTGTAGTCCGACCCTGAAAGCATCACTGCTGCCATGCACAGGCTCGTTTCCATTGCCCTGCTATTCCTGGGAGCCAGTTTGGCTGCTTCCCTCTTCCTTCCTGACTCCCTGGAGCTGAGGCAGATAATGCAACGCTACCAGGACGAGCTGGAGCCCAACAGCACAAAAGCTGATACACCTTTACGCACTCGTAGAGCCATCAGGTGGTCAGACAGAGAGGAGATCCTGCAACTGCACAACAAGCTGAGAGGAGCGGTGCAACCGAGCGCCTCCAACATGGAGTACATGGTGAGAATGGAACACAGTTTGAGTCAATGTTCACTCACAAACAACTCTTTTTATGATACACTGTAATGTTGAGTGTCTGTAAACATTAAAACGAGCTGAAAACTCTGTTCCAAAACCTAGAGAGTTGCCTTTCTAGAAAGCATTTTAGTCCATCATGAGTGTGCTGCAGACACAAAGAGAATTTCAAAAAGTAACAAAGTTAAGTTGACATCTGAGATCTAATTGAAGTTTAAGCTGCTGAAAGATACCTTAGAATGTGACAAGCTGATATCTTTCACTCGAGATGGTGAGAACTATTGATTATAAATACAAAAATATTTATTCAACACCAAAAGCTATCAAATACAATCTATTTAATAATGCATTATTTTTTTTATTTTTGTGTGTGCTACATGAAAATGAAATTACACTTTAGCATGTCTTTTAAAAAGGAAAATAATATACATTAAAAGAATATACTTAAGTGTTAATTAAATGTAATGATTTCAGAAACATAAATGCATTTTGATTGCAATAAAATGAAAACGTATTATAGTTTACATTTATATTCTGTCAAAACTTGTATAACGTATTTAAAAAAAATTAATTACACATTTTAATGATGAAATTGCAATTTATTATATTTTTTAAATATTTACTTTTAATGTTAAAATGAATAACCCACTACATTTGAAATTAAAATCAAGTACTTTGCTTTAGTATGTTAGTCACCACATCCAATTATTAAAACATGATATAAAATGCACTTTAAAGTAAAACTTTAATTTATTATTACATTATTACAAACTGCACTCCTTAAAAGTGTACTTAAGTGTGTTAAGAGACAGTCATGAAAGTGTCTTCACTTATATGAATATAGTTCACTTATATGAATATTGTCTTATCTGCAAGTATTGTTTTTTTTAAATACATTTATGATTTGAAGTGCACTAAAAGTGCACATTCAGAACAACTAAGCACACTACTTTTTCACCAAGGGTTTTTATGCTAATAACATTGCCACGCTGTTTACTTAGCAACATGCTAGCATTCGACTCTGTAGGAGTTAATAGTTTGTTTAGTTTCCCAAGTGGTGCTTTTTTTTATATTGACCACACATATCGAGAGCTGTACAAACCAACTCTCTGTTCTGTGTTAATGACTCTGATTTGTACTAACTTTATATTGTATAAGCAGCAGTCATCGTTTTTCTTTTGGTGTAGTAAATATCTTTAGGTTTGTGTAGGTGCCAAATAGTGGCTTAGTTGGAAGAGACATGTTGAGTTTACAAGTGTGGTGAGGTGCTTTTTACAGTGCAGACAATTACACTGAGGTTTAGCCGTCTGCTGACACAGGAGCCACGACACAGATATTGAACAGAGCCAAAGATTAGTGACATTGCTGGACCTGAGATGAGCTTCAGTTATGTGACTAAATATTGCAGCTATGCAGCCTTCAGCTGTAAGTGCTGTAAGGATTCCCTTGTGTTAAAGAAGTGCACTTTATAAAACCTTCAAAAAGAGTACTTGTTATGGAAAAGAATATACTTAAGTCTGTTCTGTATGTAATGTTGCTGAATGCTTAGTTGCATTGAAATTAAAATAAAATGTAAAATAGTTTGAATTCATATGAAATGCAATTAATTGTACTTAAGAGTTTTTAACCACTTTAAAAAGGACTTAAGTATTTAAAGGTATTTATAGGTAATTTCATTATTATATCAATTTTCTTTGAAATATGATTCAAGTGTATTGTCGATTGCACTGAAGAGCATTTATGGTCCTGCTGTTTCCTGTGTATCTTTGTGGATGGAAAATGAATGTGAGTTTAATGTTGGTATATTGAGATTTTAAAGGGAAAGATACAAAGAGCAAGGGCTTATGGTTAATGTAGTTGGGTTGATGCCTTTGAGAAAGACAGGAGTCTACCACAAGTAGGTGTTTCAGAACCGCTGCCAGGCCTCAGCGAACAAGTAAAGGTTTCAGAAATGTGGCTTAGTCCCAAACAGCACCGGAACTGAGGTTAGAGAATGTGAGAGTGTTTGTACCCATCATGCAGTTGGAAATTTACTGAGAGTTCCTCAGAGGTGAAAAACCCTGTTCATTTGAAAAAAGTGACTTCGCCCTCCCTACAGGTGGAGAAATAAGATGTGGAAATTTGTCTCATTTAACCCTGATTGCTGGGGACTTACAGTGGATGTGAGCCAAGCTCTGATGTGCGTGCATGTAGCCAATATTTTAGTTGTACTGGGCCTGATTCCCAGTCCAATAGTGAAGAAGAAGAGTCAGAGGAAGGCAAAGGGTATTATCTAGGAATAAAACTCAGCATGTTCAGTATTTTGTTAAAGTCTCAGTGCAAATATATGGGAATTATGGTGTTTTTTGCGGGGAGTTTTATTTTGTTTGTGTGTGTATTATCAGGTCTGGGACGATGAACTGGAGAAGTCAGCGACCTACTGGGCAGAACAGTGCCAGTGGGAACATGGACCTAAAGATCTACTGATGTCCATCGGGCAGAACCTAGCCGTGCACTGGGGAAGGTATGAGTACTTATTTAGAAAGACCACATCAGTCTGTTCCTGTAATGTAACCAGTCGTGCACATAGTCATGGAAGACCTGGAAGTATTGGGAAATTTAAAAAATGTGATTTCCAGGCCTGGAAAAGTCTCTACAGATATTATTTTTTCCAAGGCAAGAAAAGTTATTCATTCAGATCTGGAGAAATTTTTGCTATATTTTATTTATCCATATCACCTCAAGTTGTGGTGACATTAAATACAATTTCGCAGTTAAAAAGTGACCAATGTCCATTGTCAATAGTATAGAAACCCAATCAGTTTTTTTCCAAAAAAAAATACAAACTTTCCCCCCAAAATTTACGTCCGATTCACATTTGCACACACACTTGCACGGGAATATTTGTAGCAATAGACAAAATACCTTGCAGATTATTCTTTTATGGCAAAAATCATTAGGATATTAAGTAAAGATCATGTTCCATGAAGATATTTTGTAAATTTCCATCCTTAAATATCTCAAAACCTAATTTTCGCATGCATGAATTTTAAGCATGAACAACTTGTTGTAAAATCTACAAGGGGAAATATTTCGGCCTCATCACACAGAATCCTAATGAAATGGCTGGATTTTAAAACCAAAATTTCACCTTTACTCTGCAGCAAAAGTATACAGTTTATCAGTTTCTACATTCACTAGGAATCAAACCGACTTTGGCGCTGCCAGTGCAATTCTCTTTTTTTTTTAGCTGAAATTAAAAAGTTTTTTACTTAAACTATTATGGGTAAGCATTTCAAATCTATTATTTCTAAGTAATAGCATACAAACTGAAATCCACCCACGTGATCCTAAATGATCCCCATGCTGCTTTGTGTAAAAACATCTTCCAGATGATTTAATGTAAATGCATTTCACATATAAAACACTATTTAATGTATGTTACTGTGGCCTGATACTCATAATCATATTATTTATTGTATCTCTCTTGATAGGTACCGCTCTCCGGCCTATCATGTGCAGGCCTGGTATGATGAGGTGAAGGACTACACCTACCCTTACCCACATGAGTGCAACCCCTGGTGCCCTGAGCGCTGCTCTGGACCCATGTGCACCCACTACACACAAGTGAGTGAGAAAGACCAATTTACTTACAGTTTACAAACAATTATCCCACTGGGACTAAATAACATGACATTGTTAATGGTTTCAAAACTTGCGTGCAAAGGTGTACACGTGCCAGCTAGCATTTCTCCTCACCAGCAGAGTTTAATAGGTAGCATGTGTGACCCACACTAAAACAGAAGTGTCTTTAAAGCAGCATGATCACTGGTGTCCATTAACCTCACACAAAACAGTGTCATATAAAAAGCATGTAACATGGCCCCAAAATGTATTTGTACACCTAAGCTAATCTAAAAAAATAAGCATGTATTGTATGTTTGAGATTCTTTTTACCATATTTGATATGCTCAATGTATGTACATTGATCAATGTTTACATGTGAATTAAATCTGTTCATCATTGAGTAGGATTAAGGGATCAAATAAATGGTAATGCAGAATAAGGCATTAATATGTGCTTTATAAGTACTAATAAACAGACAATATGCTAGTAATATTCATGCTAATAAGAAACTAGTTAGTAATACTGAGAATTGGTCCCTAAACTAAAGTCTTACCAATTGTCCAAATACTAATTAGGGTCACTTTTATCACCAATGGTTTTCTGTGTTTCTGTTTCATTCTACACTAACAGCTCCTTTTTGAAAATGGTATTTTGAAAAGTAATGTTGATACTGTCAGAACATATTGAACATGCCAGATCAAGCAGATGCAATGCACAAAGAAAAGGAGGGTAGAAAAGAGAGACCAACCAAAGTTCAAGAGAGACAATAGCAGAGAAACTTGAGGACAAAAGGAGGAGTTGAGCAATAGCCTCATGTCCTCTTAGACTTTACTTTATCGCTGAGATTAGTTTGTGAAAATAGATATTGGCTCGGCTCTGAAAGCAGGTCACAAGCATCTGGAAGCCATTCCCAGGCTCCTAAATCATTTTCCATTTTGACCCGAATTCATTTAAAGATGCAGAACGCAGAGTCGTTGGGGATTCCCGCCAAATCTCTGCCGTGATTCTCCCTGTTTCCCTCTTCGCTCGCTTGCTGGATGTGGAAGAACAGGTCTTGGAGGCCCCATGATTTTCTTGGTGCCAGACGATCCCTCAGGGTTAAGCTTGAGTTTGTGTTTTTTGAGACTGATTAGTTTGCTGTTTCATTGTCCCATGGCCAACACTGTCTGCGGCCTCTGCAGAGGAAGTGCATTCCCGAGGGAGCATTGAGACGTGCTCCCTCGATTGCGTTCTGCGAGGTTAGATGCAAACCCACCACCGTTTATCTGTATGTATGAAAAAAAAAGTCTGAGTAATCACTTCCCTTTCATTTCGCATTCAAATTGCTTGGCTCGTGCTGCAGGGCTGCACCCGGTGAACCATATTGTGTTTAAGCGAATCAGTGAGGTCCTTGACCACAACTCAGTGGGATGCACGCAGACATTGCTTTGTGTGGATAAGAGTGGATGAAGGGAAGTTTTTCAGGAAACTGGCCCGGTCACACTTGAAGTGCTTCTCCTTCCGCCCTACAGGGCAGAATGAAAGAGGACAGTCTCTATTCACAGCCCCCGTGGCCCCATCAATCTACTGCTTCTGCCCCAGAACGGAGACCACTTCCTGTTGGGGGAACACTTCCTTCTCAGAAAGGAGTTGATATGGATGTCTTTTTTACACTTTTGACAACAGCAAAGAGACCTGCGTCACTTTTTGTTTTGGTATCACTTTTTAATTAGGTCATAAAAATAATCGTTTGGAACATTGTGTTTGTGTTGAATTGCCAAACATGTTTGCTGATATTTGCGTAGGATACAGCTAAGGTACAGCACATGTTTTGTTATATTTTTTGGTTTAAGGTTGGGTGAGGTGTTGGAGTAAGGTATTGGTTATCAGTGTAATTACTACATACTTTAATTACAGATGTAATTACATCCCTGTTAAAAAAAAAAAAAAAAAAAAACACGCTGAAACCAGCCTAAGCTGGTTGGATGGTTTTAGCTGGTCTTCCAGTCTGGTCATAGTGGATTGTAGTTTTCGCAGGTTGGTTTTAGAGGGGTTTTGACCACTTCTTTTGCTGTTCAGGCTGGGGCAACAGCTGACCAACCAGCTAAAAACAGCTGAACATCCACTTGATAATCTTCCATCCACTTGATCATCTTAGCCAGGCTGGGAGACCAGCTAAAACCAGCTACTCCCCCCCCCACCCCGTCAACAACAGGTGCTTTATATCAGAACATTTTTGTCTTAATTCTAGTGTCTTTTAGTTGCTAGTTGCTAAGGTGTTCTCAGAATTTGTAATGCAGTGCTAGATAGCTGCTAGGTAGGGTGCCCATATGCGCCGTTCATATGGGACACGTCCCGGCCAAGATTTTAATATTGCCTAAAATATCCAGGCTTTGGCTGTCTGCACTGTGCAGGTTGATCGTTCATCGACATTCATGAGAGCTATAGAGAGCAGAGCAGAAAGCTCCTTATGCTTTTGAGTCCAGGAAAAGGTCCGTGAGAGTGATTTTGAACTTCTTTGGGATGGCACCACAAGGCGTCGTTCACTTGCAGAGCGCAAACTTCTGGAGGGCACATAAGATTTAACCAGTGAGCCGTGCCAGTGGTCGTCTTGTAGGCAAGCATCAGTACCTTGAATTTGATGCGAGCGGCTACTGGTAGCCAGTGTAACCTGATGAGGAGAGGAGTAACGTGAGCTTTTTTTGGCTCATTGAAGACAACCCTCGCTGCTGCATTCTAGATCAATTGCAGAGGCTTGACAGTACATGCAGGAAGGCCCGCCAGGAGAGCATTACAATAGTCCAGTCTGGAGAGAACAAGAGCTTGGACAAGAAGTTGGGTTGCTTGCTCTGACAGGAAGGGTCTAATCTTCCTAATGTTGTATAAGGCAATGTGTTGTAGCAATGTGGTCTGTGAAGCTTAACTGATGATCCATCACAACTCCTAGGTTTCTGGCTGTCCTCGAAGGAGTAATGGTTGATGAGCCCAGCTGTATAAAGAAGTTGTGATGAAGCAATGGGTTAGCTGGAATTACCAGGAGTTCGGTCTTCGTAAGGTTAAGCTGAAGGTGATGGTCATTCATCCAGCTAGAAATGTCACTCAGACAGGCTGAAATGCGAGTAGCTACCGTCGGGTCATCTGGCTGGAATGAGAAGTAGAGTTGGGTGTCATCAGCGTAGCAGTGATAAGAAAAGCCATGCTTCTGAATGACAGATCCTAATGATGTCATGTAGATGGAGAAGAGAAGTGGTCCAAGTACTGAGCCTTGAGGAACCCCAGTAGCAAGGTGGTGTGACTTTGAAACATCACCCCTCCAAGACACACTGATGGATCTGTCAGAGAGGTAGGACTTAACCCACAGGAGTGCAGTTCAAGAGATGCCCATCTTTCTGAGGGTGGACAGGAGAATCTGGTGATTAACAGTGTCAAAAGCAGCAGACAGGTCCAGTAAGATGAGTACCGAGGATTTTGAAGCTGCTCTTGCTAGTCGCAGGGCTACAGTAACCAAGAGCAGAGCAGTCTCAGTTGAGTGGCCACTTTTGAAGCCAGATTGGTTGTTGTCCAGGAGGTTGTTCTGTACAAGGAACATAGAAAGCTGGTTGAACACAGCTCGCTCAAGTGTCTTTGCAATGAACGGAAGAAGGGATACCGGTCTGTAGTTTTCAAGAAGCGCTGGATTTAGAGATGGTTTCTTGAGCAGTGGGCATACCTGAGCCTGCTTGAATGCTGAGGGAAATGTTCCAGAGTGAAGAGAGGAGTTGATAATGTGAGTAGGCGAAGGTATGACTGAAGAAGAGATTGTTTGAAGGAGGTGAGTGGGGATCGGATCAAGTGGACAAGTAGTAGGATGATTGGATAGGAGAAGTTTAGAGACGTCCATCTCTGAGAGTGGGGAGAAGGAGGAGAAAGAGTGTGCGTCCGTCATTGTGAAGTTGTCCTCAGTCTGCGTTGTGGAGAATTGGTCACTGATGGATCTTGTCTTATTTGTGAAGAAAACTGCAAAGTCGTCCGCTGTAAGAGTCGACGGAGGAGGTGGTGGAGGCAGATTAAGAAGAGAAGAGAAAGTCTTGAAGAGTGTCCGAGCATCACAACAGTTGTTGATTTTTTTTGTGGTAGTAGGATGTTTTAGCCGTGAAGACATTTGCAGATAAGGAAGAGAGTAGAGATACCTGCGTGTTATTGGTCAAACTGCTTTGGATGTTTTAGGCAATATTAAATCCTGGCCAGGACGTCTCCTGTATGAACGGTGTATATGGCCACCCTACTGCTAGGTTGTTCCTAGGGTGTTATATATGGTTTTTAGGGTGTTTCTAGGTGGTTGCTATGGTGTGATATATGGTTTCTAGGGTGTTTCTTGGTGGTTGCTAGGGTGTTCTGGATGGTTGCTTACAGACTCTAATTTTAGGAGTGTTTCCTATCAATGTACAGTTGCTAGGTCATTTCGAGGTGGTTGGTTTAATGCTATAGATTGTTTCTAGGGTGTTTCTTAGAGGTTCCTAGGGCGTTATGTATGGTTGGTTACTGGCTGTAGTCAAAAGAGCCTATAGATTTAGCTTGGGTCCATCTTCAATGTATGGTTATATGAGGTTTTTGTTTATTTTATAATTATCCTGATGAAAACTGAAATAACAAGACTGCTTACAAAAGAAACAAAATACTTCTATTCAACATTCCAGATGACTTACATGTCAAGGTTCAGTATTTATGAACAAATACCTAATCCTGAACAAGCACCACTAATAGTAATGTAATATAATAATAATAATAATAACTCTTCATTTGCAGTTGGTGTGGGCCACAACCAACCGTGTTGGCTGTGCTGTACACGTGTGTCCGCGTATGAACGTATGGGGGGAAATCTGGGAGAACGCCGTCTATCTCGTCTGCAACTACTCACCCAAGTAAGACCAGCTCTTTCTGCTGACATTTATTCATTTAACACCAGATGGCTAATTACTATTCCTGATGATGAGCCTATGGAACAAATCTTTCATACTTGAAAACATGGAGGCTACAGACAGTTTCATCCTTAGAAAAATGGAAAAGTAAATGAAGGCTTTTGGGGAAAGGAAAACATGGCCAGAATGTGCTATTCTTTTCCAAGCTAATGATTTAATTTGGCAGCTGGGGATTGTTTTCCTGAATTATTCTTGAGATCCGTGAGAGTATGTGATAATGTGTTTTGAATGCTCAGTCAAATGTGCAGATTTTGCTGTCGTTTCCAAACCATCCTGAACCTGTGTTTTTTTTTTTAGGGGAAACTGGATTGGGGAAGCCCCATACCAACATGGCAGCCCCTGTTCCCAGTGCCCACCAAGCTATGGAGGAGGCTGCAGAGACAAACTCTGTTACAAGGGTGAGCACTGAAAGAAGTATTATTACAAAGGAATAACACATGGAGGTCTAAATCTTATTTTTGAATTTTTTTTGTTGTGATTTTGTTTTTAGGAGATGCTAAACGTCAGGAGTCTCCAGATATGAATGAGGTGGAGAAGCCGCAGGAGCCAGTTCAGCCTCGGACGACTCCAACTAAGCCTCAGCCCAAACCCTCTTCCCCCAAAAAACCTGCAAATGCCAATCCTTCCTCAACTAAGACTACAAGAACTAGCTATCTAGGTTAGTGTGAATAATATTATTTAAAATAATTAAAAAACAATCAAAAATGTATATAAAAAATTAATTGTAATATGTTGTTGATGTTAATTTCAACCCAGTCTCATGGCAAATAAGTACCTCTGGGTACGTTTCTGCAATACCGGTTTTACATACCTTAATGAACATTTTTCAGCAGTTTTGAAAGAGAAATGTCCCTTGAGTGGCGCTAAAACACGGGTTCAATATGTGAACCCTGTCACATTTTTGTTACGTTCATATAGGTACGTATTGGTGTGTTTTTATCATGTTACTTCTGGTACGAATTGTGGCGTTTCAGAATTCAAATATCCGACTGTCGCTAACAGTTAATGCTCTATTGTGTTGGAAATATGCCCCACACCAAACCCAACTCTAAACCTAGCCAGTAGTGTTATCAAATGCAAAACTTATGTTAAATTGCATTTGTTGATGCCACCGTGCCATTTCAACTTCCTTACATATAGATTTGAACCACTTTGTCGAATCGTAGTTACACGGGATTCAAACCTTCTTGAGCTTCTTGCTTCTCAAGTTACGTCTCTGTACTCCGTGAGCTACTGAACAAACCTACCGCATCTGAAAACCCATAGATATGAAGCTGGATATGTGATGCTAACGTTCAGAAGCATCAGTATTAAAATCTCCCAGCATATTAATATTGTTTTGAAGTCATAACATGATATTCATCAACTAATTGTGCAAAAAATATGCTTTATTAATCGTAAATTTGTGTGAAAGGGAATACAAGGTGTCTGAGTTTTACTGCCTCTAGTGTTCATTTATTTTGTAAACTGCAGTGATATGTACTTATTGGTCTCGTGAACACGTGCCCCCAGCAACGTATTTGCCATGAGACCAGGTAGGTTAATTTGCATGAAACGATGACAAAAAAAAAAAAATCCAATGCAAAATTATAAAATGTATGTATGTATTATTATTATTATGTGTAATTTAATGTGTACTTTTATCTAAACTATTCATGATAGAAGATTGTAAATTTCTACTTTTTTTTTTTTTTACTTTTGCCTCTCAGCACAAAATATTAAGTGTGAGACAAGAATGAGGGACAAATGTAAAGGAGCGACCTGCAACAGGTCAGTGTAAGGACTACATTGATTCTTTAAAGATATAATAAGTTCAGGATATCTTACTGGTGACTTCTTTTTTTCTTTTTTAGGTACAACTGCCCAGCAAACTGCTTAAATAAGAAGGGGAAAGTCTGGGGAACATTGTATTATGATGTTGTAAGTGTTACTTTGACATTTTACTTGGTTCTGTTTAAGTGTTACATTTATTTATTAATTTTTTTTCTCCTATTATTTTAGCAATCAAGTATTTGCCGTGCTGCTATCCACTATGGAATAATTGACAACAATGGAGGCCTTGTGGATGTTACAAGAAAAGACAACTTCCCATTCTTTGTAAAGGCAACCAAGAATGGCGTAGAGTCATTCAGGTAGTCTAAATGCTATGTTGATATCATTTGAATTCAGTTTGTCCACAATTCTATATCCACATGAGAGTTATTCACTCTATCTGCATTCTGTGATTTTCTCTTCAGTAAATACAAACCTGGCAATGCATTTACAGTGTCGAGAGTGGAAGGTGAGTATTGTTATTGTATTACGAAGTGAATGCAGATATTCTCATATTTTCCAATATGAAATCAGAATTAGTGTGGTTTTGGATATTTCATTTGAAGTTAATAGATTGCATTGATCTATAATATCCTAAATTGCAGCTTCACCATTACAAATGCACAATATTTTTTAGTTTAACATAATTGCTTGTCAGTACATTTAGCAGTATTTTAAATATATTTAAAAAATAATCAAATTAATTATGAAATCTCATATAAAGATGTACATAAGTGGGTTGAAAATATCCTCTAATATCCAGCAATTTGCATTTAATATAACTTTAAACTATAATAAATTTTCAGTTGCCATTACTATTTTATTAAGTGTCTGAAATATAATATAATATGAATATAATATTATGATTAATATATTAATTTAATTATTAAATTATAATTAATTTTTAATATAATAATAATAATAATAATAAACATTTTGTTTGGCAGAAGGCCTGTTTGACCAAAAAAATGTGTTTTTACCTTTTTTAGAGCAAACGATAGACTGCTACACAACAGTGGCTGAGATTTGTCCTTTCAAGGCGTCTGCCTCTCATTGTCCAAGGTACAGTTCAGACTTATTGAAATTCTCGCTATATACGCTATATCGCTATATCAGTTCAGTGTGTAAGTACTGTGCTTGTCAAAGTAATGCACCTAACCAGTTTCTCCTCTATCTCATCAGAGTCTTCTGTCCAGCTAACTGCATAAACGAACCTTCATATTGGGCTCCAGTGGTCGGAACTAACATTTACGGTGATGTGAGTACCTGCTTCGGTCCGAGAGCGTCCTTACAGGGCTTAGAGATGGGAAATGAGGGTGAACAGGCATTCATAGTCGAGCACTTACGAGTGCTAAAGTGAGCGTGCTGCTCTTGTGGTGAGGGCTGACCGCGGGAATTGTCTGTATGAGTCCAAAGGGAGTTTTCGATGGAGGTGGCCGCCATTATCGCCACTAATTTTTCTGCCAGAGTGTAGACTGACCACAGAGCAGCAGCTCTCTTCACTGACTCATGCATGCCTGAGGTCAGGACTTGGCATTGCAGACTACTTTAGACTACTGTTTAGGGAACAGCTAGCTGTGTAACTTCAGTGTAACAGTGTAACTTCATCATCATTGGAGAGGTTCGTTAATAACTTATTAATCTAATTCTAATTCATCTAATTCTAATAACTAATTCATTTGAAAGCCCTTGTGAAAAAAAAGTTCACTTAATTGTATTGAATGTGCACTTGTAGTGTACTTCAAATCCTAAAAGTATTATTTAAAAAAAAACTTTACTTGCAGGTAATATATTCCTAATGAAATAAAAGGCCACTTAAGTGTACTTAAAGACTGTTTTTAACTTAAGTACACTTTTAAACAGTTCACTTTTTGATAATGCTTTACTTTAAAGTCAATTTAAATCATTAAGTTGTATTAATCTTTTTCACTTTTCTCTTGTTTTGATGTGTCGACTTCAATACTACATTTAATATTAATATATTTTTAATGCACTAAATTGCAACTTCATCATCACAACTGTGTAATTTTAAATATTGAATTACATGTCACACAGGCATCAATAGAAATTACATTAAAGTATATTTTGGTTTAAAATGAATGTTTGTCAGCAGTGACTTTAACCATATTTCAAAGATAATAGTAAAAAAAAGTTAAAAAAATTGGGTCAAAAAAGCACTCTAAGGTTAATCTAATGATATTTAACATAAATGTAAACTATAATACATTTTAATTTAATTACAATTCACATGCCATTAAGTGTCTGAAAACATTAAATTCAGTTTGCACTTAACTATATTCTTTTGAGGTATGTATTTACGTAGTAAGTCATTTTTTTTAACAGTATGCTAAATTGTTCTGTATTGTATTGTATTCCTTTTGGAATAAAATGAACTTCTGAACATCTTGTTATTTTTAATATAATGAACGGGGACTCTACATTTATTCACTTAATTCAATCTGTAGAGTTTTATTTGATATACAGATCAAAATATAAGTTATTCACTGATAATCTTTAGCAAGCTCTTTAGTGAGCTTTCAAACAGTGTGAACTCCAACTCCAGCTGGATTCAATCCAAGAGATCTGAATGAAACTGTAAACTAAATTTACAGCAATTCAACAGTCAATCTTCAGTTATTTCTTAAATTAACTTCAATCAGCCATGTCTTTTCCTCACTGGAGGAGAGAGCTAGTGTGGAATGGCCTGGTTGTGTATGAACTCAAATGAACTTGTTGCCTTTTGGCCCTTTCGGCTTGTTACGGCTACATTCCTGTGTAAAAGCTGAGCGTCTGTGTAGCTGGCCTCAGATCAGAGCACGCTCTCCAGCAAGCATTAATTAACCCTCATTATTCAGTGGCTTGGACTTGGTCGTTTGTGATGGTTGTTGTCTTTGTTTGAAAGTGCACTTCAATGCATGAACAATTGGATGAGCATTATAAGATAGTGGCACCCAGATGTGTGCAATGGGCTGTGTACTTTCATTACTTTTCATCATTACTGAATGGTTTTGTGGACAGATGCAGACAGGACTGAACCTTCTTTCCAGGTCAAAAGAATAAAAACCGAAGTTCCAGAGAGTTCACGCACACACGTCTTGCCTTTTCTGGAGCTCTTGAGCTCCGGCCATGCTCTTGTGCATGCTGTAGACATCCAAGTGTTGTCATTTGTCAAGGCTCCTTTAGACTGTTTACATCTCAAGGACTGTTGAATAGAGCGTGGAAAACATAGTGGCATGGTGCTATGGCTAGTGTCACTAGTACTGTTAAGACTTTTGTCCTTATATTTAGTGAGCATGATATTTAAAAACAAAACAAATTATACCAAACTTTTGACTTTGCAAATTGAGGAAGAATGATATAAATCCTCCAGAATGAAGGTCAGTGGAACTACTTATGAACACTGGTATTTGCACTAAAGGAATACGCTTTTGTTTCCTCTTGTCCAGGGCTCCAGTATCTGCCGAGCAGCTCTCCACGCTGGAGTGATCAAAGCCAGCGGCGGCTATGTGGACCTCCTGGCTCTGGATAAGAGGAAAAGCTACACCGGGACCTTGAAGAATGGCATCCAGTCTGAGAGGTACACGTCCTGTATCTCGCTTCACCTTCTCGTTTCCTTCCTTCGATTCCTCTCAGTAACTCAACTCAGAAGCCATGATGGGCCAAATCTGCCTGTGGCACGTTAGTGGTTGAAGAGTAATGGTGTGGTTTCTTGTGGAGGATGGACCACACAGGAGCTCTTTGTTTAGTCTCCAATGCTGCGTGCAGAGTGCTTAAATCGACAAAAATCGGCTCCAGTGTAATGAAATCTAACACTTGAATCAAACACCATCATCGAAGGAATTGATCGTGGCTTTTTAAACGCTTGCCAGCCTTGACCGGCCTTCAGACCGTGCATAGTAAAGCCATTCTCTGACAGCTTGGATAGATTTGCTCCTCACTGCACGCTATTCATATGATGCAATCTAGGGGAAATGGGAGGCAACCAGTCGTGTGAATTCTGCTTTATTAACAGGGAAGTGTTCACATGCTCTCCATATTAACACTGGATGGAAAAGTTGCTGGTGTCTGACTCAGTCAAAGATAATTACAGCACATCTGATGCCAACAAAGCAACATATTCAATACACCACCACCTGAATAAATGAAAAGGCCAAGAACAGTAGTCAATAATGACTGCTGGAAGAAATCTGAATGGAACCGCAGCACGAGATGAAGTCTGAGCCAGTGTTAATGTCATGCTTTCCAGAGCTTATCTGAAGCATATACAAAATCATTGAAGTTGATTAGAGGATAATTACACTCTTGAATTGAACATCTACAACAGTCAAAGTTGAATCCCTATTGTTTCCTTTCTGACTGTCACTTTATTGTATTGAATGTGCACATGCAGTGTACTTCAAATATTAAAAGTATATATTTAAAAACTGTACATACATATATTATATAATAATATAATAATAATGAAATAAAAGGCCACTTAAGTGTGCTTAAAGTGTGAAGTAAACTACAAATGTAAAATGATAGTTTCTAAATGCAATTTAAATTACTTTTTAATACTTTTCAGTTCTAATTTGTCATGATTTAAAGAAGTATACTCGTTTTGATGTGTTGACTATCACATCAGAGCATGTGTAAAGAATTTTACAATTTTCTTTGTTATTTAAAATTACATTTAAAGTTGATGTATCTTAAAGGCAGGGTAGGTAAAAAAAAAAAAAATGTATAAAAAACTTTTTTTCCAAATTTGTTTCAACTTTATTTATATATCAATACATAATTAAAATGTAAGTACTCTGAAAAAGAAAGTATAAAAATCGAGTGACTGTAGACCTCTCACGACTGTTTTAAAGACAGCTCATTATTTCCATTCACTCCACCCCCTCCCTTCTGGGCTCCTTCCAAAGCCTCTACTACGGCTCGCTAAGTAATGTTATGTTAGCTATATTACGCAGCTACGTGTGCTAATGACACATGCTTCATGAAAAAAATATGTATGATCAAAATACAAAAAGAAAGATTTACCTGTCCAGCAGAAATAAAGCCATCAAGGAGTCACTTTTCAGCCCCTTGAGTTCCCTCAGTTCTCGCCATCGCTGGAAAGCCACACCGATATAAACTCGCGTTTTATTTCTTTGTTTATCCAAAGACTTTTTGTTCATTGCCTTTTCTTGTACTGTTACTGTCTTCCTTTTTTGGCCTGGTTTGCCTTCACTAACTGCATAGGCTGGTACTGTGAAATTTGCTTGCCGTTTCTCTGCCATTGTTTTGGTATTCCTAGGATCCGTGCCTCTTGAATTCCTCAAATCAAACGTGCGCGCGCAAGTGAACAGGTCATGTGTGGCAAAAGGGTGGTTGCCATGGTTGCGAGAGAGTGACAGTCACCTAAGCCAATCCTATGTTTTGTCCCGAAATGGAAATAATGAGCTGTGTTTAATACAGATTAAACGGTCTAGAGTCACTCGATTTTTATACTCTTTTTATCAGAGTACTTTCATTTTAATTATGCATTGATATATATAGAAAGTTTAAACAAATTTGGAAGAAAGTTGTTTATACATTTATTACCTACCCTGCCTTTAAATGTGTTAATCAAACGTGTAATTATACAACATATGAAATATATTTTAATGCAAGACATACATACTTCAAAAGAAATTATTGCAGTACACATATTTTAGTCATTAGAATTATGAAGGTACAGTGTATATACAGTATAACTGTTTGTTAATTGTTTTCTTTCTCTTTTTTTTCTTGCAGTAAAAGCAATAGAGAAGGCGGTTCGTTCCGTGTCTTCGCTGTTAGAGGGTGAGATGGCACTGATGACACACAAAAGGTCACTGATTTGCTCTCAAAAATCAGGATATATCGAAGGAAATGCAAACCTTTGGACTCTGTCTTTGGGAGGAAAGAGACATTTACAGAAGACCAAAGGATGTTTCAAAACTTCAATGCATGGGCTTCCAGGGGTTATATACAATTGTGAATAATGTTTTTGACCACACATGCAAATCTGAACAAAATTCAGTGGTACAGCGATGCTGGTTTTAATCGTTGTTGTTTTTTTGATTCAGTTTATTTTTTGATGCTATTATCCAATACATGCAAAATCTCTTATTTCCATACAAACTGCATATTGATTACAGTTTATTTAATCTGTACAGATATTTTGTGGATTTGTCACTTGTTGACTTGTTGTGTTTCTTATTTTTTTGCTTTATTTCATTAATCATTTTTCAAGCCGGAGCTGGAAAAGAGCACAACAGTCACCACCTACTTTTTTGCTTCAAGAATTATTTTTCCTCTTCAGTTTATCCATAGTAAAAAAAACAACCCATCTCCATCACAAAATTACAAATCTAATATGAAAATATAATTCAGAGTTTAAAGCTCATGGTGCGTTTGTCTCAAAAGTTTATGCTCTTTTGTTCAAATCAATTCCTTTATGATAAAAATGAGTGAGATTTTTACTTTTGCGCTCAATTTGAATAGTAGTTGAGTGTGTACAGTGCAGAAGGGGGGATTTATTGGACCTGAAGTGGGAAAACAGATGCTTTGCAGAGAAATGGCAAAGAAAAAGAGGCAAACCTCCAAGCAAAAGAAACCTTCCCTTCATAATGCATGCAAGACTTCCAGAGTCAACAGTACTCAGACCGTTAAAGGTGCAAAAACATTGCAGCAATGTTTAATCCCAGTAGGATTTGAGTCACAGTGTGCATGTTTAGGCTCATCTTTCATTATGGTACCTTCCTTTTTGTTATTTATTATTATGCCTTCTTCAACCCCTGCTCAGGACCAAATATTTATGAATGCGACACAAGATATGTGTCCACTTGAGATTCAAATGTCAGTCAGAGTCTAACATATTCCTGTTTGGTTAACTGCTATACACAACCCAGAGTTCATCAGTACTGCCGAAAGCAATTTCATTAGATCTCACAGAATGAAACCCAAGTGAGCAGTGCCGACCAAACACTGATTCGTTTAAATCACTTTATATTGCAATATAATAGAAAGGTACTTAAGCTGAAAGCCATGCCTCCATATATTTATTAGCTGGATAGTGCTTTGGAGTCCCAGATTTAGATAAAATGTGGATGTTCTTTGACGAAATAAGGGCCTTGGAGGACAATTATCCATTTGAAGGCTTCCGTTTGGCTGACTTTTATTTTCTTTATAACTTTCTTGAATTGTTACCTCATTCCTGTTGCAGCAATATATCTGAGTATTGATGTCTTTAGGGAAATCATAAATGTTTGTACACTACAATGGTTTGTGTAAATATTAAGATCTTGTCATCTGTGCCTTTTTTTCAATCCAGAAGATAATTGTTTTTGCACAAATGTAAAATTAAGATTATAAAATCTATGATATTAAGACGATGTCTGTCTTTTGCTTTATAAAACATGTATTTAGGTTACTGTTTTATACTGTTCAACAAATGGGACAATCTTTATTTTACCATGTGAAATCAAAACCATATCAAAAACTCCCCTAGACCACCCAAGCACTGGTCGACTTTTTTTTTTATTATATATAAATGATGTAGACTTCAGTAAGGGACATCAGTGGATGCATTTCATGTTATTAAATTAATTCTTGGTACAAATATCTGAAAGCAAGTTCTAAACGAGGCCTGTCCATTTCTAAGACAAACAGTTCTGGGTCTTAGCCAGAACACATTCTCACTGAACAGTTTATGAAATAGGTTGTCTAAGCCAATGGAGATGCATGTTTTATGTCACACACTGGCCAAGTACAGGGGCCCGTTCTTCGTACGTCGCTAACTCAGTTAGCTGGATTTGAATGTTGATGATTTGGCGTGATCTTGGATCGTTTGGTTCTTCGAAGCTCATCCCGGAGCTGCTGTCATAGCAACAGGTCCGTAAGCTTAAACCTCCTCGGGAGCAGGCTTATTTCATGTAAACAGGATTAGATCGCTTCTTTTCAACCAGAACTGATACTCAAAATATGTCTGCCACCACCGCTACTTTATTACAAGAGTATCGTACTGATCCAGGGACAATAATTCAAAATAATAATCATTTAAAAAATTATTTAAAAATGCTGTGTAGTCCATAACAGCCTACTATAGACAGCCAGTTTTACTCACTGAAATATTTATTTGTCATAAAATTATTACTTCATAATTGTATTAGAGTCTTACACACATGCTATACAGATAATAGAGTCGTGCATTATTTTAAGTGATGACTGCTATTATAAGAGTGGCTTGGTGGAGCGCAGGAGATGCAGATAACATGATATTGACCCTTAAGAAACTTTCATTAATGCTGTCACGTAACAAATCTGTCCAAATATAAAATGAAATGAATAGATAATTTCTACATTGAAATAAAAATGTAAAGACTGTACAACTATTATAAATTGCAAATATAAATAATTGGGAATCATGAAAAAAATCAAAACATGCATCTATTATCTGTTTCATGTATCTATTATAAAATTTATGTAGTTTTGTTTGCTTGGCTGTTTCCTTATAAAAGTCCAGAAATTTGTCAAGTTTTTCATCGGGTGTCATTTTAAATTATATGACGTCATTACATCGCCGTCTTGCCACCAGCCAATCGCTGCACTGCTGATCATGGTTTCGAGTATCGATACATATCCCCTTTTAAGCCAACACATGAACGCGCAATTATCTCAGATAACTCAATCCAGCGATACTAATCATACACAACAGGTGTGTTCGAAGAACCCAATTAACGAAGAACGGGCCCCAGGTCTGTTCAAAGCATGACAAAAGATGCACATTATTATTAAACTTTGAATCTGCACTTTTGAAAATGCAGTTTAAAATAGTACTTAAGTGTTAAAGGTCACATATTTTACACCTTTCTGAAGTTTTATTTTAGGTTTTGATGTACTTAAGAATATATATTTGCAGTATAAGTACCAAAATACATCTCAATATATATTTTTTCATCTCCTCTCTCAGGAGCTCTGCTACGAACAGGTCGATTTTGGCCTGGCTAATTAATATTCATGAGCCTCTCTTCTGATTGGCCTGTTGTTTGACGCATGGCCTGGCCAACCACAGGTAACTAGGGTCATGTATGCTGTAGCCTGCTAAGCTATTTTGACTAGTGACATGGACCATGTGTATAGTGTTATTGTGTCGCCTGTCAATGATGTCATAACGCCTCGATTTCTGGTATTGTAGAAAACATGGAAACCCCAAAGCAGCTTTAATATGTTGTGCATTTTAATAGACCGGTGATGATTGATTATAACTGAACTTTCAAATGTATCTAGTATGATAAAACAGCATTGATTTACCCTGCATACTCAAGACTGGATGGAGCGGAAGCAGTTGACTGTGGCATAACAAATGCTCGGCTTTCAGCCTTACCCTGGTTCATTGTACTACGTTAATGAATCATAAGCTCATCCATGAACATGATTTCTGCCCGAGTCCCGTCGGATTGTATCGGCTGTGGGGATGAAGATCACAACTCCCATGATTCCCCACTCAGTTGTCATCAATCTACGCCTTTTTTTGTTTGTTTTGAATATGCGCCGTCTAATGGCGAAAACTTACATAATGTGCCTTTAATGTTTTTTTTCAAACACTGTATGCAGTAAGCTACACTATGCTACTATTGCTTTCTTACTGATACACTAAATTGACATTAGCATCACGTTAGCATTGCATAACCATTTACAAACTATCATTTCTGATTATGCTTGCTCAATGATGTAACATAAAATGTGCGAGAAGTTTACGTACGGGTTGCAGATTTGAGCTCAGACCCAACAATGTATGGACTGCAGCATTTTTGATGAGTAGCTTCTTTGGAAAACCAGCATGTGCCTGATTGACAAAGCAGTCACTTGTGAAATGTGCAGAACAGACAGTTAAGTTCGAAATAAATTGCTGTGGTATTACCAAATAAATGAACATTAGCCACTTGTCTCTTATATTAATGTTGTTCAAAAGCCTTTAGTTTCCTTACATCCATCGACTGAACAGTGTTTTCTCGAGATGTTCATTTGTTTAATCTGCTTTTCCTCATGTCATGATTGAAACAAGAAGGAATTCACCAGGTTTACCATAATGGCAGCTCTGAATGTTTAAAACATGCTGACACTTCAGACCTGTGTTTATTGAACAGTTGTTGGGGAAAGTCAAGTACTTGCTGTTTAAAGATACTCTCTTGAACAATACTGAGATGCATAAGAACCATGTTGGGTCAAAAACCCTTCTGTGATGATGACTGTATGTCCAATAGTTAATACGAGATCTCTATAATATCATATTAATATTAAATACAACAATGAGAACAAATAAAGAGCAACTGTCATGACATCTTACACAAGTTCCTCCTTTTCTCCTCTTTTCTCCACTAAATACAGGGCTGATCTATACTGTAATGTCAAACAGCATTTCAAGGTCTTGTGGATTAGAGGGTTATGAATTGAATCATAATCAGTGCCTGAATCCCTCCGCTGACTATGAATGTTTTATTTTGGTTTATATAAACCTTTCAGCTTTAATTAAAGAGAGCTGCTGGCATTCTTACCCTGGCGGTTCACACTTGCTTGTGCTTCCTCACCAACATGTGTTTTAAAACTCAATTACATTTCTAGGACATGACATTTGTTCATTTTATGAGTCATTCAGGTCATTGGAATTGGGACAGATTCTTAAAGGTGATATGTATTGTTGTACTCAGAGATCCATATATATATATATATATATATATATACATACACAGTACAGACCAAAAGTTTGGACACACCTTCTCATTCAAAGAGTTTTCTTTATTTTCATGACTATGAAAATTGTAGATTCACACTCACAGTCTGTACTGTATATATACACACATATATATATATATATATATATATATATATATATATATATATATATATATATATATATATATAATCATTGGGCTTCACTGTTTAGCATATGATTTAAATATATAATGGCCATTGAAAATACATTACATTACACCCCTAAACCCCCACCCCCTCCCAAAAAAAAGATTATTTTGGGAAGGGGATTTTTTATTTATTTATTTTTTCAACTTTATTTTCTGTAACTTTTCACCACAGCTGCAGTGACCTACTTGAGGATCATGAGATTATTTGATTGAGCTTGCGACTTGAGTTTTTGACACTTCAGCGATGGAAAATGGCATTTAGGATGACTAAGAGACATTAATTCACATGTTATGGTTATAAACCCACTGCTGTGTGTGATGGAAACAATCTAGCCAAACAAATCAGTCAGCAGTCTTCTGTATATGTATGTATGGCCGACTGAACCATAGAACAAAACCATTTCAATTCATTTGATTTTATTAGCTCAGTTGCCATAAGACCACAGGGTTACAAATTTCAGGATAGATGAGAATAAAAACAGCAAAGGCTCCAGGGAAGTTTGTTGTTCTGCGCAAGAGAGATAGATGAGTAATTGCAAGATTTGCATCTGTATTTGTGAGGATTCTAAAGGAAAACTGGACAACAAAGCCAATCCATACTTGTAAAACTATGAGGGGAACTGCAGTATTGCCATATTAATTTATCTCAGAAGTCTGGTCTTTGTTTTAGTCCATGTAAATGCAGAATGTTTTTCTCCAGTTTCAGAACTGATTATAAAATGGATTGATGATTTGGCAGAAATGGGATAGACCAGGACTTTCATGGAGGAGGACACTAGATTCAGCAGAACAGATCAGAAATTAAGATAAGTCCTATGAACACTGTGAACTCTGGAGAATGAGAGGAAGGAGGGCAGAAAGATCTGGTGATGCTGGAGAACAGGCAACTGGAGGAGTGTTAGTGGAAACTCACATCTATTCCTCCTTTCTGAATCATTCTTTCTAGTAAAAAATAGGTCATGTGGGACAGGGGCGTCATGCATTCATGATTTTTGAGGGGGCACATTTGGGGGGGGGGGGGGGGGGGTCGGGAGTATAAGTCATTCTACGAAAGCACTGTATAACTGATATAGGCTTATTTTTTTATAATTTTTTTTCCCTTTTATTCAAAACAATTCCAAACATGCTTAATATATCAGGAAATATCTCGTTTCTCAAATATGTGTAGGTAAACGCGTTTTGCACCTTTATAGATTGTTATTTGATCAATATATGGAAATGTAGTGTAATCTATTAACTACACATAAAAACCTGACTTTTTACTTAAGTCCCATATCATGCCATAAAATATTTTTAATACGACTGAATTTGCATTTAATGTAAATTTTAATAACAATATTGTAAGATGCTTATTTTAACACTTTCATTTTACAGAGAGTAAAGAACATTTACATTATCAAAAAACATTTTCATTCAGTCTAGCCAGAGTTCAGGCACTCTCAAAAACTCCCATTAAAATCACTGAAGCACTTTACATTATGAAACGAATATCTTACTTACATTCGTACGCACATCTGCACTTTTTGTTGTTTCTGATTAGAGAATTCGCTAAATAATTCAGTCAGCGAGCAAGTGAACAAAACACTGCGTTTCAGTGATGACTCTTCTGGACGTCTCTGATTGGCCATTGCATCCATAAGCGCAACAGAATAGTTTCTGATTGGTTATCATGAAGCATTGTACGAACGCGTCTGTCTCTGGCTCAGCGCCAGCCAGCGAACGCAGATTTGAATTTAGCAGCTGATGCTGTGCACTGAACGATGTAATCACACCGCTGTGATTGTATCAAATATATAAAAAATATTATTCTGCAATTTTTTTTTTCTTTTGGAAGCTGCATTTAAAATCCACTTGGCTCAGAAATCTGAGGGGGCACGTGCCCCCTCACTTTGAATGGGCACGACGCCTCTGATGTGGGATGACAATAGTACTAAAAGTGAGTAATACAGTAGAGTAGTTAGTAGTTGTATAGTTGCAAATGTAAATGCAATGGTATACTAATAGTACTCAGTTATGTTTTCATGATATCCCATACGTAAAGATATATAAAAAAATAAAAATAAAAGTTTGCTAAAATATGTTGCAAATTTATGTAAATGTATGTATATATACAGTACAGACCAAAAGTTTGGACACACCTTCTCATTCAAAGAGTTTTCTTTATTTTCATGACTATGAAAATTGTAGATTCACACTGAAGGCATCAAGGGCTATTTGATCAAGAAGGAGAGTGATGGGGTGCTGCGCCAGATGACCTGGCCTCCACAGTCACCGGACCTGAACCCAATCGAGATGGTTTAGGGGTGAGCTGGACCGCAGACAGAAGGCAAAAGGGCCAACAAGTGCTAAGCATCTCTCGGGGAACTCCTTCAAGACTGTTGGAAGACCATTTCAGGTGACTACTTCTTGAAGCTCATCAAGAGAATGCCAAGAGTGTGCAAAGCAGTAATCAAAGCAAAAGGTGGCTACTTTGAAGAACCTAGAATATGACATATTTTCAGTTGTTTCACACTTTTTTGTTATGTATATAATTCCACATGTGTTAATTCATAGTTTTGATGCCTTCAGTGTGAATCTACAATTTTCATAGTCATGAAAATAAAGAAAACTCTTTGAATGAGAAGGTGTGTCCAAACTTTTGGTCTGTACTGTATATATATATATATATATTTTTTTTTTTTTTTTTTTTTTTTTTTTTGAAAAGTTAGAATGACCTCTTGTCCTAGGTTCACGAAATGGTCGTCCATAAAATGCATTGCTGTTCTGTTGTAAATAATCTTAAAGATTCCTAAATGCATCTTCTTTCAGAAGATGCCAAATAAAGTGCTTTTGCTTTGGACTAGATACACACAGCATCTGCCTGACAGTAACTGCGGTTACTGAAACCACGGCAACTTTCTTAGCGTGAAACATTTGGGCGGCATTATGCAAATATTTCCACATAGTGATGTAGACGTTTCATATTTCAATAATATGTCTTAGTAAGATGATATTTAAATGCTTAGTTTTAAGATCAATCCAAAACACATATTGCAATACAATGATGATTGAGATGAAGAAATAAACGTTCCTCAAAAAAAAGCATGATGGCTCATATTTCGATACTCAAATTTTAACTAGATTTTTCTAAAATATTAATAATCAAGTAATCCTAAGGTGCTTCAATCCAGTAAGTGTTCACCCTGAAAAATGACTAATAATACTATTCTTACTTTATAAAAATCAGTAAAGAGTTACATCTCACAGCAAAAAGACATGTGAACCATGTCATGTAGGAGAATGTTTTTATAGTTTGAACTTTCAATCTGATGACAGAAGGCACGTAGTCAATCGTGTGCAATAGGTTTTTCAGAAATTTTTTGTTGATCATGATAATTTAGAGGTCATAGAAATGTGCATATCATATATGATAAAGTAGACTTTATAAAGAAATGTATGAAGTATTCAGCTAAACCCAGAGTGCCATCATGTTGTTCAGTGAGGAGAAACTGTTTATCATTCTGAGACTGAGGGATATGGAGTATGAGTCAAATCATGGCTCAGGTCCAACTGAACCCAAGTGCTGTTTCTGGTTTACACTTTAATCGTCTCATTTTTCCCAATGTGACACACTTTCATGGTGGGAAGACATGGCAGATGTTACAGTTTAAGATTTCTATTCCTGTATGTTTTTTACCACGCTGATAATGCATGTATACTTCTGAGACGGTTAAAACAACAAGCTGAATCTCAGAGATGTTTTGGACCATTGATGCTCCGGTGGCTTGTTCTGAGGTGCTGTTTGATGGATGACAAGTCTTTTATTGCCACCATATGCTCTTGAGATTCTCAGAAGATTATGTTGGCGTCTACAGGATAGGCTTTTTAAGGGCCACTGCGGTGTTTGCAGAAATATTGTTATCAGTGTACAAAAAGTTCATCCATTAAAGTTCAAACAGAGAAAACCATACAAATGTCCTTCCAGAGAGCATCACATTCATACAAATGCCATTTATTGGATATTGCATAACCCAGAACTGTGCATTAGAATCAGTGAACAAAATATCTGATTTGCTATTTCATTTTATAAAATGATTTTATTAGCATCGCCAAATACTCACCACTATATTGATAAAAAACAACAACAACAACAACAACAGTATCTTTTACATGAACATTAAACACTGTAACATCAATTACACATAAGAAAAATATATATTTAAGGGTAAATTAATGGGGGGTGGGTATCTGTAAATCTGAATTTACAGTGTTCATGAATAGATTCTGACACGTGCACCTGACATTTTACTATCCTATGGAAGAGGATTTGTAAATTGTATTGAACAAAAAACATCTAATAAAGAGACAAACATTATTTGTATTTGTGTTTTATTTATTTTTTTCATAATTATATTTTAATAGTCTTTTTAGTTTAGTATAGTTATTATATTGTTAATACATAAGTTTTACCAAACCCTAAATCATAAAAAGCTGGACATCTCATTAATGGATTTGTTTCTTATAAACACGCAGCTTTTCATTTAAATATCGATGGACTGGAGTGGTGTGGATTATTTGCGGGTCACTGTGATGTTTTTTGTCAGATGTTTGGACTCTTATTCTGATGGCACCCATTCACTGAAGAGGATCCATTGGTGAGCAAGTGATGGAATGCTACATTTCTCCAAATCAGTTCTGATAAAGAAATAAACTTATATATTTCTTGGATGACCTGAAGATGAGTACATTTTTAGCAAAAGTAAATTTTGGGGTGAACTGTTCTTTAATGCCAGTGCAAAAGGCCTAGAGAGACCGAGCCTCCTGTGGGGCGAATAGACTTGCCTCATTCCCAGTCTAGTACTTTCAGTCTGGGAGAGAAACCTTTCCCAGAACCTTTCCGATTAGACGCAGAGGACCCTGCATTACGCATGTGCTGTTTTTTTTGTACAACTCTCCTATTCATTGTAAGCGTACACAAATGAAACAGGGACTCATTATGAAATCTGACGACTTTTGTTTTGGCCAAACATGGCCACCCTACAAAGACTATGTCACAACTGCACAGTCTGTGATTTGGGAAAGGTTCTCCTATGATTCCATCTTGATGACAATCACAATCGTTCTTTAAATACATTGAGTCCCTCTTATGATATGAGAGGGTATTTTCAATGTATCACACATTGACACGTTCATAGAAGTGCTGCTGTAATGTAATTTATTAAGGGTGAGAAATATTAATCCTTAGTTGTGGTTTCTGTGTGTGGGTTATGTATGTCAAGTGCCTACTAATCACTGTTTTATGTCTTTTTAATCAAGACAGTAAGCTTATTTTTATATACTGTTTTGTGGTAATGCCACCTTCATTCCTCAGGAGGCTCTCAAAGATATAAATATATGACATGAAATATATGCTGCCAACTGCTTTTTGTGTTTTCCACTTCACAAAATAAGTTAAATGATGGACTGGAGAGCTGTGGATTACTTGTGGATTATTGTGGTGTTTTTATTAGCTGTTTTGACTCTCATTCTGACGGCACCCATTCACTGCAGAGGATCCATTGATGGGCAAAGGATGCAATGCTACATTTCTCCAGACATTATGAAGAAACAAACTCATCTATATCTTGTACATTTTTAGCAAAGTTTCATTTTTGGTTTAACTATTCCTTTAAGTGACAAAGAACAGTCGAAGACACGATGCCCTCCTCTAAATTATAGTTTTCTTTTTATTTTCCCACAGCTATGGACCAAAATGTCACTGCTTTCACAAAGACTATAACAAGAAGTTGTCTTCTGATGTCAGTTTAACTCAACTCTGTATGGGGAATGTTTTCAATCAAATTCAAAGGGTTTTACATTCTCTCAAGCTGTAATTTACTTAATCTAACCATGTAGGACGTGAATGGCTTTATTTATTCAACAGCATATACTGTAATTAGAAGACTACCAGAACCAGATGACTATAAGAGGTGAAACTTGAGCTGCTTGTTGCGGCACTGAACCATAAATTAACTATTTAGTTGGTTTGTTGTGACGTCTATCTGCACATGTTGGTCGTCGCAGGGTCTGTCTCTTTAAAGAGTTCAAATGCCCCTACTTTGTTGATTCATATTTGTATTTCCCAAGAGGAAAAACACCAGTCTGACATGGGCAGCAAGTCACCGAGGCCGGCCGCTGATGTATGCTGAAAGAAAGCGGAGCAGGAGCTCCCATTCCAGCCAAAATTCTCATTCTTGGAACTAGCATTTTCAGCTTTCAGAGAAGCAGAGGGAAGGATCACAGTTCATACTGTTCTTCAGAAGTCCCTCATGTCTCTTTAATTTGTTCAGACACTGCATCCATTCCAATGGTTTCTTTGGTGTTTGTTATGTGGTGCCACTCAAAATGTGAATAACGGATGCTGCCATCCACTGTATAAGTCAATGAGTGTCCTATCACATATTATTTGTCCAAAAAAAACTTGAACATGTAATTTCTGTTTTTAATAATCTTAAGGTGTTTACTCTTTACAGTTCTTTTTGTTTTATTTGTTTGCAGCAAAATAGACATTAAGATATCAGTCTATATATAATTAATATTTCAAACAAGTTTTTAAAGTGTTTTTAAGTTTATCTATAATTGAGAAATATTTTGTATTGACAGAATAATATATTTACTTCTTTATTAAAAAATATGGGGCTATCAAATCCCTTCATTTTTTATTATTTTATAATAATAATTATTATTATTTTTATTTATTTATTTATTTATTTTTATACTGAAGACCAGGGCCGGCCCTGACCAATTTGCTGCCCTAGGCAAGATTTTACCTGGCGCCCCATGCATCACAGCCCATTTCACCCTGTCATTGTGTTCATGATCAATAACTAATATATTCTGTGATACCTCCTGAAGAACTACTATTAATTATCTACTAGTTAGGGTTCAAGAAAAATAACTATGAAGTAACTACTAATGAACAGTTTTACACAATTACATTGAATTGTGACCCTTTCATATAAATGTTATTAGCAATAGTAGTAGTAGTATGAAAATGCAATATTAATAAATGCAATACATTTTATAGAGGTTTTACCTATGTAGTAAATTGTTTTGTGAGTGTGTTTTGTAAGAAATCAGCTTCCAATAGGAACCCCACCATGACTCCAGTGCCTTGCGATAACTTACGTTAGTTTTTATATTTTATATAAAGTACTGTATGTGTGCCTCCTCAGCATATACCACATTATCATTAATTCAATTTCTTTATGTAAGGCAAAGCCTGAGGAAAAGTGAAAATACAGGTATCCAATTTGTAATTAATAAATAATTATAAAATAATTATGCAGGACTTATTTTGAACCTGAAACATTAGGCCTATTCTAAAGTTAAATTATTGGGAACCCATTAGTAATTAATAAAGAATTATTAGATAATTCCTGAAGAATTACTTAGAATCTGAAACAGTATTCTAAAGTGAAAACATAGGGAACCCATTAGTAATTAATAATTAATTATCAAATAATTCTGCAGGACTTATTTTGAACCTGAAACATTAGGCCTATTCTAAAGTGAAAATATTGGGAACCCATTAGTAATTAATAAAGAATTATCAGATAATTTTGTAGGACTTACAGAATTCTAAAGTGAACCTATTGGTAAATAATAATAAACTACATCATTTTGACCTAAAAAAACCCTATAAAAGTAATCATAAACTTTGTAAAATACTCTCATCTGTTTATTTCAGATGAGAACATTTCTTAATACAGCATATTTTATTCCATTTTAACATGTATACTGCCCACATTTGAACTAATTTAACAAACAATTCATAATCAAAAGTTAAACATTTAGAAGCAAACAAAATCCATATTTAATTTCCATTATAGGCTAATAAGTGGGCTGTAACAAAGTTGCTACTGTAGTAGTACTTTGTACTTGTCCTTTTACTCAAGTAATTTTGAAAATGAATAGACCTACTTATAATTTTACTGGAGTAATATTTTATTGAGGTATCTGTACTTTTACTCAAGTACTTGATTTGTGGGACACAGCCTGATTATTATAGTGATTTTTTGTGTAAAACTGTTCATTAGTAGTTATTTCATAGTTATTTTTCTTGAACCCTAACTAGTAGATAATTAATAGTAGTTCTTCAGGAGGTATCACAGAATATATTAGTTACTGATTAGCTAACTGTTACTTAACACAATCATAAAATTATATTACATACTGATTAGTTAACACATCTTTCTTAGTAGTTAACAGTAGTGAGTTAAGTGTTAATGAATAATCTCCTGTTAGTTCTTCAATAATTCCTTATTAGTTATGTAGTAAGTAAGAAACAGTATTCTAAAGTGTTACCCAGAACTGTTTCCAACACTCATAATAAATCATCATATTAGAATGATTTCTAAAGGATCATGTGATAGACCGGATGTCACATGTGACACTGAAGAATGGAGTAATGATGCTGAAAATTCAGCTTTGCATCACAGAAATAAATGATAATTTAAAGTATAATAAATTGAAAACAAATTATTTTAAATTGTAATAATATATCACAATATTACATTTTTTATTGTATTTTTGATCAAATAAATGCAGGCTTGATGAGCAGAAGAAACTTCTTTCAAAAACATTAAAAATAGTAATGTTTCCAAACTTTTGGCCTGTACTGTATCCCCCCAAAACGGCACAACTGTAGAGTAAAACATTAATAAAAAAGTGATAATAAAAAAAGTGATAATAAAAAATGCGTCTTAAAACTGACATGATTGTACAAAATCACAGTCTGGGGACTCAGAACTCAGAACAACTGCTAACATGAAGTTTAAGGTAAAAATAACTGCCATGAAATTATAGTATCTTACTCCTATGCAATAAATTGTTCTTTCACTACATCTCTTTACCTCTGTCTTTATCCTCTTCTCTTCTTTTTGGCACTGTATCTATCGCAGACTATGCTCATTTATAATGTGTCATGTAAATTCGGCCTTTCGTCACAATCAGGAAACTTTCACCGTGTCTAGAACTGGCGCGAGCTGCCAGGCCCGTTTCTACGAGCTGTGTGTTAACAAAAGCAGTGCTGTCTACATTGGATGCGGCGTCGGGCACGCTACACAACAAATTACCAACAAGATTGAAGAGCCTGACTTTTTTTTTTTTGCTTTATTTGGTAGTATTTCGAATTAATTGTTTTTAAATAGTAGCCCATTATAAAAAAAAATGTAAAAAAAAAACAAAAAAAAAAATACTCACTCGTTCACTCATTCTGGCGCCCCTATGGATGAGTGGCACCCTTAGCATTTGCCTATACCGCCTATGCCGCGGGCCGGCCCTGCTGAAGACTGTACAAAGACGATGATTTCCAGCCGCAATCAATGAATCAATGAATCAATGAATCAATGAATCGATGAGTCAATGAGTCAATGAATGAATGAATGGATGAATCATTGAAGCACAGATATTAGTCTATAAATATTTCATTTTTTAAATACAATTATTGATAACAACTGTTTGGATAATTATTTGATTATTTGGACAGAACCAATGCCAATAATGGATAATAATGGATATTGAAAATAACTATAAAAATGATCTTCAACAAAAATTTCCTCATTGACTGTTTTTCATGTTTGCACTAAAGATAAAGTAGCATCATATTTCGTCTGCTCATTAAGATTTGGGTTTGAAAGGCATAAGAGAGATCTTGCCTATAGTAAATGAAAGAAAAAAATAAATCACACGTTTAGCCCTGTCCATTTAGTTCTCATGGAATTATTTTGATTTACACGTTTGCCTTATTTTTCCACAATAGTAATATATGGTTTTCCTTCCTGTTCTCTAGTGCATCTTATGCCGACACTCTTACTTGTACATTTGACTTTTTTATGCAATATGGTGTCATTTTATAGGCTATTTGGTTGAATATTTGTATTTAAAAAGTGTATTGCATGGCCTGACAAAAGCAGAAGAGATACTTTTCACGCAAGCTTTTCTCCTTTAGTTAAAGGAGCCAGTACCTTTTCAAGAACGTCAAGGACTTTGGGTTTCACATCAGTGTGCACAGACTCAGTTGGCAGGATTCTGTTGTAAACATGTTCAGAGATAAGACATTTTCTTCCTCTTTTAAAGCAAAACGATTCAGGAAGTTCCAACAAAAGCTGCCAAAAACTCGCATTCCATTTACGTGTCAAGAAACACAATGATATTACACTGCATTGCTTCCTCTAGCCTCAGAAAGTCCCATTCAATGACTATAAATCATTACAGAGTGAGTTTTTTCCTACCAAGTTTTTATTAAGATTTGTTTGTAGATCCTCAGATATTCTAGCTGCCAGTGGGTTGCAGGTATTTCCACATTTTTACTGAACACAGTAAATACAGTATTGGCAGGTTCCACAGCCACTAGCTATGGCTCATACAGCAGCACAGTATTGTAGAAATAAATAAAAGTAGGCTGCTGTGAGTTGTGGTAGTTAGGTAAAGGTCATTTAAGGAACGAGGGACATCAGTCAACAGCTTCTGTACTCAGACTGACAGCTACACACAGAGCTGCGATGCTAAAGCTGATGCATGATGTTTAGTCTCAGGATGTGCTGTTGAGATTTTTCTTCTGGCTCAACAATAGCAAACATTTTTCTCAATGTTGAATGAGCACAAACACACTCAGGTACATGAGGGTAGTTAAAAATAACAAATTTGTCCCTTTCAATCAACCTTAGAATGTAACATACAGAGAAAATATTTTTTTACTTGTAGATCATCAAAATCCTTTTATAATGAAGTAAGTATATATATTAAATGATGTAAACATATAGAACCTTAAAGTGATAGTTCACCCAAAAATGAAAATTCTGTCATTAATTTCTCACCCTCATATTGTTGCAAACCTGTAAGACCTTCGTTCATCTTCGGAACACAAATTAACATCCACATTTTTTACACTGTCAGTTATGACTGTGCATGCTGTACATTTTTACAGCATTTATTTAAGCTTAGTTATTGTAAAATTTAAACTAAAAGAAAGACTTTACAAAAATAGAAGAAAAAACAAACAAACATTATCGAAAAAAAAGCAGTCCAAGATAATTTTAAAATGATGGAAAGTAATCACATATGATTGCACACTGTAATTGACTGCATAAGGTTAGTTTAGGTTATTTTTCTGTACTAGAATACATAGAAAAATTTAGAAATGTGTAAATGTTCTTCCAGAATCCAGGAGACACAGTTACACCTGATGAGTGTGGAAAGGTACTCTCCTGCCTGTGGCTTCATTGCTTGTGCCTGATTCTCCCTCTGGGGTCGCTCTTTATGTAATCAGGTGTGCTAGAGGCCTCAATTTAAGGATGGATCATTATAATAAGAGAGATTCATGCCATGAAAATACTGGTATTGTGAATGATCTGGCCAGACAATTAAGACGAGGCTGAACACACATTTTGGGTTAGTCAGATCAAGCACAGCTACCCATGTGCCCTCAATAACCCTGCTCCGTTAGATCCAGCACGTCCTAGATTTCCTCTCAACAAACATCAGCAGAAAGACATACTAATTCAGGGAGCCAGCTATAAACATTGTCAAAAGGGAAGTCCAAAGTTGTGCCTGAGAACTTCTTCTGTATAACAACATTGACAATCACAACTCAAGACACTCTGAGGAGGCTGTGATAGTTGGTCACAGTGTGTGAAATTTGGAGTTACGTGCTATAATGAATGTATTGACAGTTACATTGCACAATACACTGACTGCATTCTTAAAATGAAAGTCTCCAAAGGTTTTTTTTTTTCTTCTTTTTTTTGCAGTGATGCGATATAAGAACCGTTTTTATGTTCCTGAAAGGCCCTTTCAGTGAACAGTTCTCCCCCTCAGACCATCCAAGATTCTTCAATGGAACAAATTTGGGGAAAAAAATCAGTCCATCACATGCTCATCAATGGATCCTCTGCAGTGGGGGTGGGATATCGCACCTGTATAATAATAATAATAATAAGATAAGTCACTTGTGACTATAGTATAATGATGTATGATGTACATTAAAGGAATGACATGTCAAGGGATTTAATTAAGATGATAAAATGTTTGCACAACTGAAATTCATTATGAGTAACAAGTTAATCACACAAACTTTCACTCTCTGATTTATAATGTGTCATAACCATATTTGGATAAAAATACATTTGTTATTATATAAAGGCCTGCATTGAAACACTAATGAGAAGCTGAAAGTACATCAAGATGTCAGACTTTGTTTTTCTGACTAATCGCTGGCTCAGCACACTATTGTGCTGCGTTGTACTACATCTTATTATAAAGACTGCAAACAGACAGACTTTGTTTAAACCTCAAGGTCTTGAACACAAGCTTTGACGTCTGGTTTCCATCACCAAATTAAAGGTGCATTTTGGAGTATGGTGCTAATTAAAAAAGGTTAAGAAATTAAGTAATTGTAATTCTTACAAATTAAGAAACAAAATGTGTTTTTGTGAAGGATCAGCTGAATTGTCTACATGCACATTAGTTGACTGTACTTACAATACTTTAGTGTTTGAATTATATATATAGATGTAAGACTTTTTCTATGTACACAAAAGCCCCAATCTGTCTAAATCTGTGTTAGTGAGCACTTCTCCTTTGCCGAGATAATCCATTCACCTCACAGGTGTGGCATATCAAGATGTTGATTAGACTGATCAGATTATTGCACTGGTTGGCCACAATTAAAGGCCACTCTTAAATGTGCATATATAATTTTGTTCATTATATATATATATATATATATATGCAAATAATCTAGATGAATCGTTTGACAGCACTACATTAAGTAATGTGTTATTCAATATTACAAAAAACAAAATCTTTTTTTTTTTTTTTGCATCTGTGCAAATGCCCTCATTTAAGCAGCCTGGTTGCACAGTAGATGCTGCTATCATTTATGACTACCTGAGAGAAGAGGACAAAAAGGAATAACTGTGTGGTTTGAATTTACTGCTCTGCTGGTCTTGAGATGTGACTGAGAAACTTTCCATCCCTTTGCTTGTCATCTCATGCTGATGTTACTGGTTAATTACAGCAATGCTACATTAATTAAGAGACGTCAGATGGAGACAGGGCTCTGTATTTTGTTTTAGAAGAGTTAAAGCTGACTTTCAGAGAGTGATGGTTGTGTTATTGAGGGCACGGTGTCCTTGTGGAGAATACTTCCAGAGCGAAGCTGTTTATGACACAGATCAGCAGAGTTTAATGAAAACCAGGCCAGGCTACGGGCTGACCGCTCTGTCTTTGTCTGTGTGCTCTGATCCTTGTCTATCCCTGGCACTTTGGACTACTTATGATAGCAGCCAATTCCACCACGGCTTCTGAGGTTTTGGGTCTGCACTTTACTTCTCCCCACTTCTGGCTTTCAGCATCTTCTCTCGTTCTTGGATAGTAAACCAGCTTCTCCTCCCAGCTATGATGACTATATTTTCATGACTGTGTCATCATATTTACATTGATATTTTTAGGTTTTTAACCATCCAATTTTATTTGATTAAAGAATAACAGACACAAACCTGTTCTCAACCACAGTGTTGTTTTAACATTTAGGCTCTACATTTAATGTCCTCGCAACAAACACTATTCTTAGATGTATTAAACCGACAGCAGATGTTGCAGTGGGTGGTGAAGTTAAGCTTTTTTGATTTTATTTATTATTTGTACATTTATTTTTGTACATTTTTTGCTATCACAACACAGGAGGCAGCAGTCCTTCCTGAAGAAGAATATGACTAAAGAGAGGACGATATATATTTGTCACATTTTGGATGGGGAAATGATTGTTGACAAGATTAATATTGAGCTTCATTCACTAATAAATTCATGGAAGATTTCATATTTATATGCACAGGAGAAAATTCAATCTAATTCACATGTAACGTTCACATGAATTTGTTCTTAAAGGGACAGTACACCTAAAAATTTGAATTCTGTTTACTCACCCTCAAGCTCATCCAAATCTGTATGAATGTTTTCTTCTCCTAAATATTTTTTAAAGAATGTGGGTAAAGATGAAGTTTCTGGTCCCCACTAACTCCCATAGTACTTTTTTTCTTCTTCTCCATTCTGTGGAAGTCTCATCGGGATCAGAAACGGATTCGTACAGGTTTGGAGTAAATGATGACAGAATATTAATTTTTGAGGTGAACTATACAACTTTAACCTTGTTAAACCTTGTTTAATGGTGATTTGCATACACATCCATTTAAGGGCTTTCTGGAAACCTTTACTTTACGGCCATTTGTTACTCTCAGCCATCATGACACAACATTTATTTCATTTTTTCACTTGATGTGTTTCAGTCTTATTTTTTTTAAAAATTCATGACAGGCTTGAACTTCCCTAGAAATGGATAAAAACCTATGGCTCAAGTGTTCGCAGGTTAGGATGGTCAAGTTAGCCCCTGCTGGTATATGCTGTAACTACACCATTTGGACACACTTGGAGGCCTTTCGCATATTAGCACTTAAGTTACATAATCCTGAATTGAGTGGGTTTTTGCTCACTCATATGCCTAGAATGAGTGTTGGGGGTAATGCATTACAAGTAACTACGTAAGTAAAATAAGTATTGTAATGCATTATTTTCCAAGTAACTTTCCTGAACACTGCCTAAAAGGACTGTGGTGAACAGAAGCTCAAGAGATTTTCACGTTTTATTCTATGACATAAAAAACATGACTAACACCCCATTGTGTGCTTTTGCTTGTCTTGTAAAAGGTGGTTGCTTACATGTGTCTAAATGGGCTACAGAGGTTGTCGGGGATGTTAAACATCATCACACTGAACAGATAAACTCAAATACTTACTAGTCACTTTCACAGCCTCGCCGTGTTTAATCACACTCTTGCAAACTATTTGTAACTTTCACCTGAAATGTTTTTGTTTTTTAAATAAAGATTGAAAGAAGTTTAGTTATGGTGACTATGAAGTCATGTGGTTGTGGTGTAATTTGTTTTAGGGCCATCAAACGATGAATCGTGATTAATCACATCCAAAAAATAAATAAAAATATACATGTATATATTTGTAAAATATTTATATGTGTGGATACATACACAGTCTTGGTCAGAATTGTTGGTACACTTGGTAAATTCGATCAAAAAAGGCAGTGAAAATAAATATATACATAATGTTTACATAATACACACACACATATGTTATGAAAACAAAACTTTTATTTTGGATGCGATTAATCACGATTAATCGTTTGACAGCCCTAGTTTGTTTATAACCTACATTTAGCTTTTTCCTTGAATTTATGTTTCAAAATTCATCATATTTGTAAGGATGAGCACGATGAACGAAACATGTAAGAACTATAAACTTTTGTCAGTCACAGATCTTCTATTCTGCAATGATCTGAAAGCTAATAGAAAAATCATGTCGGGTTTTTGTCAAGGGAATCTGGGTGAAGATAACAAAAATGGCCTACAAAAATATGTCATCACTGCAAGTACTTTATTTAAAGCCATTCAGAAATAGACCTTTTTGCCAGTTCTTAAAAGGGCTCTTAAAAAACATGAAATGAATTATTTTCCTTTGAATCTGAATCTTAACTTGATTACAAACAGGTTATTAGTACTCACTGACTAACTATGTGACCTACTTACTGCTCTGATGAAATACTTTTTCTGGTAATTTACAGACTTAAAGGGTTAACCTGTTATGATTTCTGTCTTTCCATTTTTGCATAAATGCATCAAATTCACAATGCCTATGGCATAGTAGCATGGTGGCAGTTTTACGCTAGCTGCGGACATGTCTTCACAGGTGAGGAGAAAACTGTATCGAACTTGAAAAATTTAAGCATTATTAAATGCATTGAGGATTAATTTTACAAGTATGTGTGTGTGTTTCCGAAATCACTGGTTTGAAGAAGAAGAGATCCTACTGAATAAGTGTTAACAACTGTAGTTCTTGTTATTTGGACAGATCCTCTCGTTGTGGCTACTGTTGCCAGGGGAGCAAATATTCCTTTTCCATCTCTTTATTGCTGTATACTGCTGCTGATGAGTCAGACTGTCCCTCCTGAAAGCCTGACCAGCACAGCTGCTCACTTTAACTTGTTTCTAACCTACTGAGGGAGGGAGAAATCACGAGAGATGCTCTTAAAGGGACAGTCCACCCTTGTGTCATTCCAAAGCTGTGTGTATCTTTTTGAAACACAATTTAATATATTTTGAAGACTGCTGGTAAACAGACGGTTTCAGCTGGAGAAAACATACTATGGAAGTTATTGGGACCCGAAACTGTTCTTCAAAAAATATTATTTTGTGTTTAACAGAAGAAATAAATGAATATAGTTTTTGAATGACAGGAGGGTGAGTATACAAAGGCAAAACTTTTATTTTTTGGGCGAACTGCAGGAGTTAATTATGAAGAAGTAGAAGTTTCAGATTAATTAGTGCTCCAGTCTTTTAAATATCTTTTCATTTACTCTTTTGTTAATTTTTGCTGCCTTTTTTTTCATGAAACTCTTTTTTTTCTGCCCATCACAATTTGTTTTCAAATTCTTTTCAAACAGCCTTATATGCTTGTCCCTAAGGTGGGTCTTAACAATTCCTTTAAACAAATACATAAAGATGTTAAATATAATATTTATGCTATCAGGGGCAATGGCAGAATTCATCATCTTTGCAATGATCTGAATTTACATATCTAAAACTACTTAAAAGTGTTTTGCATGTATATGGACTGGGATTCAGAGTTTTGTCATCCTTGTACAGTTTTTGTAAGTTTTTTTTTAATTATTATTTGTAATTCTATTATTTTTGTATGGGACAATCACACTTCACAGTTTGGTCTGTTATTAGTTGCTGTAACTGTACATTCAAGGATAAATTAGTCAACAATATGAAAGCATAACAATCGCCATTCCCGTCATGAGAAAAGCTTCATCTTGGATAATAATAAGCATTTGGCGCCCTCTGGTGAACATTTTTCTTCACGTATTAGTCTAATTTATTCTAGCTTGCTGTTATTGACTTTATCTTAATAGCAGCCGAGTCACTTTCTATAAATTTTGAATTTAATTCCAATTCAATTTCATTTCATTAATAAACAAACGGTTATAAGCAAACGATTTGATAAAAAGACAAGTTTACAAAAACAAATATTTTTTTCTTTTTTTTCTACCCCCCCCCCCTTTTTTAACAAAAGAAACATGATACACTAAAGAAAGTTGTGTAGGATTTTCTCAGAAACTATTTTCACACATATTGCTAGCAAATTTCACAAATAATTACATAGAAATGGCGAGTAAGGCACTGATTAAATGGGAAAATAAAGTAGAAAAACAGAAATAGTAGTTTCTTGTGAATTCTACTTCAGCAATTGTTTTATTTACAACTTCAAAAATCTTTTTACAGTGTATAACAAAACAAGTATGTTTAAGACCTAGAGAAAACCCTCATTTTCAAGTGAAAAAAAAGAGAAAATGCTAATAAAAATCCAGGCAGCCCTTTTGTCTACATAAGGCAGACCAACCCTCATGTGTTCGACATCTGTATCTGAACCCACGAGAGCTGTTGAATTGTAATGGTTATGCATGCGCCCTGCAATGTCACCATGCAATAAATTAGACAATCATTTACCAGTGATCTCAAAACAAAATATTTATATACAGCTTGGAGGCTTTTTATTGTCTGTTAATTTTTCACTCACATTAAAATTGTTAAACTGTTAGATTTTAACACTATTATTAAGCATTATTCACTGTAAAATACAAGGACTCCTCATCTATAATTTCAGTGTCTGTGTCTATATGTGTCTATCAGGAGCAGTCTTTAGTATATAGAGTTATTTATGTCTGTTTAACTGAGGACCTTTATACTGTACATGTGGTTAAAGGCACGTGTGGAGACTGTTGGACATTTCTCTTGGCATGTCTGCTGCTTGTCCATGTGTGAAGACCTCTGCTCCGGTGTTTGTGGGTAGCACGGGGTCCTCAGACAGAGCTGATGTATTCAGAAGGTCAGAATGACAAAAGTGACATTAATAATGCAATTAATGAAGTCAAATTTAGTTATACGTTATTTTAAGGTGTCCTTGTTACAGTGTAATTATACATAATTACTGAGTATTATTAAATATCTACATGCACTTTCTATATGGTTAGGGTTAGGATTTGGGTTTTGCTTAGGGTTACTTGTATGTAATTATGCATAATTAATTGCTATTATTATAGTAAGTACCGTGTAACGTGTAACAAGGACACATTAAAGTAAAATGTTAGCTCAACTGGTTGCACTTTATTTTACAGTCCTGTTCCTCATGTACATACTATGTACAAATCAATCAATCAATCAATCAATCAATCAATCAATCAATCAATCAATCAATCAATCAATCAATCAATCAATCTTTTATCTCACAATTCTGACTTTTTTCTCAGATTTGCATTTAGCTTTTTTCCCCCTTAATTCCATGGCAGAAATGAAACAAACAAACAAACAGAATTCCAGAATACTCAGAATTCTGAGAAAAAAAGGCAAAATTGAGAAAAGTAAATTGTGAATTATAAAAAATTCAGAATTGTGAGATAAAAAGTCACAATTACCTTTTTATTTATATATGGGAAACTACCATTAATAGTTAAAGATTCCAGCTTTTTAAGCCTTATACTTCATCCGAACATAAATATTCTGTGATTACACAAAGCTACACACCTTTAAAAGACTTAGAATATGGTTCATTGGTCATATGGGCTATTTTTATGCACTGTAAGAAAAGCATCAGTAGAAAATGGACAAGGTACTGGTAATTATTTGCCAGAACCTTTACAGATTTTTCCTTTAACGCTAATGCAATGTGTTATTCAAAATACAGGTAAAACACCTGTGAAGAACCAATACGAAAAATTAACACAGTATATTGGCGATATATCAGACTTTTCTTACACTGAAAAACATTTGGTGTAGGATTTACTTTGAAACAGTTTTCACTCAGAAATCGCTAGTGAATTTCACAAACAGTTACACAGACTCTGCAAGAAACATTGAATTAAACATGCAATTTTAAAGTAGAGAGACAGAAGCAGTATTTTCCTGTAAGATGTACCACAGTAATATTTGTTTTATCTATGGTACATCTTCAAAATTATCTTCTTTTATTATTATTATTATTATGTTCCATGGAGGTACAAAAAGTCATACGGGTTTGGTATGACATAGAATGTAGATTTTTGGGTGAACTATCCCTTTAAACTCTATAGGACTGACAGCTGGACTACCTGCGCTTGAGATACTCACAGGAGGGTACAGGAAGGATCACGGATGTGAAGTTAAGCACTGGGATATGGTCTGTCAGTATTCCTCTGGAGAGGACAGACTCTGTAGCTGTGGTGAATATGAGAGGCTCAGGATTTGACTCTACAGAAAGGCAAAAAAAAAAAAAAAAAGCCTACTGTTTTATTCCCTTTCCAACCTGTTCATACTTTAACTGTAGGTAAGTCAGAAAGGGCCTCCATTCCCTCAGAGAGCTAATAGTGGGTCTTGTTTAAATCCCTAAAGCTTAAACTGAGACAGATGGACTCTGGACTGAGATCTCTATGGAATCTTAACCAGCTCTGAGTTCACTGAAGTTTATGCTAGAGAAAGTCTACAGTGACTCTCCATGATGTCTCCGGACCAGCACTGCTCACCTAAATCCAAGAATTTATTTACCGATCCTAAATCAGCAGTATGCCAACCCAGAGGAACATTTTATAGTTTCCTATCTGTTGGTCACTACGAGTTATGTCGAACGACATATGGGGTCTCAAAAATCTCTGGAGTTTAAGAGAAAACGCCAATGAAAATTGGCTAGTGGATTTAACATACCTGAGCCACTCCCCGTGCCAACGGGTATAAATAGGGCGACAGGTGCATCCACTCATTAGATTTTTGTTTCGGAGCCGAGTAGTTGATGTATCCAGTCTCTAAAAGCCTTCATCTGTGTGTCCGAGAGCTGTTCCTGGTCGGTGTGACGGCGCAGTACAGCGGTGTCCCTGTGATGGCGATTCCCCTGGGCGCTTCGGCTGAAAGAGCAGTTTCTAAAAGAGCAAATCACGGACGATTCGCGTCTTTTTCAAGATGCCTTTTCGTCCGTGTTCTTCTGGATGCATTAGTTTCCTGTCTTCGGTTGACAGTCACGAGCGTTGTCTGCAGTGTCTGGGCATCCAACATGCTGAGGCTGCGTTCGTGGATGATTCATGCATCTATTGTGGGCGTATGAACATGGCAGTGCTGCGATCGCGTCTCTCACTCCTCAAGGGGAGTGCTGCAGACCCCTCTGTCGCCACCCGTCCCGGTTTCTCTGGCTCGAGCAGGGGACCGCCGGCTGGCGCTCTGGGAGATCTGAGGGTTACAGTGAGAGCTTCTCAGCTGGGCCAAGCCCCACGGACCTCTCGCTCCTCCCGCAACGGGTGTCCCGTGCGGCTGCCGATTGATTCTGCTGGGCCGTCTTGTAGCGGCCCCAGCGTGTGTTTCGGTGCGCTGCCCGAGGATTAGATGCATGAGATGCATGAAGAGGTGACGAAGTCGTGGACGGCCCATTTCACGGCCAGAAACCACTCGTCTCCCTCTTCCATCCTCACCACCCTCGATGGCGTGGCAGCCAGGGGGTACGTGGACATTCCCCAGGTGGAGAGAGCGGTTGCGGTGCACCTGTGCCCACAAAGCGCCGCCACTTGGAGGAATCGTCCGCGTCTCCCGTCCAAGGCCTGTAAGCTGTCGGCCTCTCTGGCTGCCAAGGCTTACAGTGCTGTGGGCCAAGCTGCCACTGCCCTGCATGCCATGGCTATCCTGCAGGTACATCAAGCCAAGGCGCTGAAATCAATGCACGAGGGTGGTATCGACCCGAGGTTGATGCAGGAACTGTGCACGGCGACTGACTTCGCCTTACCGGCGACGAAGGTAATGGCGCGGTCCCTCGGGAAGGCAATGTCCATGCTGGTGGTCCAAGAGTGCCATCTCTGGCTGACCCTGGCCGAGATGAGAGACGTCGACAAAGCCCGCTTTCTTGATGCTCCCGTCTCCCCGGCAGGCCTGTTCGGCGACAAGGTCGAGGACTTTGCTCAGCAGTTCTCGGCGGTGCAAAAACAGGTCATACAGCACATCTTGCCCCGACGTGATCCTCCGGTTGCCACCATTCCGTTGCGGGCAGCGCCTCAGCCTGCTCGTCACCGTGGACGCCCCCCTGAGAGTTCTTCGAGGCCAGTGGGTCAAGCCCCGCGCAGGAGAGCGGCGCCCCCCCGTGTCACTCCCGGCTGCGAAGTCCTCTAAAAAGATGACTAAGCGGCCCTGACACGGGCAACTCGGAGATGTGGCAGACTGCTCTTCAGGAGCTGGCGGAGACAGCACCACTCCTTCCCCTGGAGGAGGGCCGGGTGGAGAATCCTCAGTTTTTGTTTCTTTCTGTTCCGCTGCTGGTCCAATGGCCGGCGGCACCCACTTTGTTAAAAAAAGAGCAATTTCCCTTTCCTCTGAGTTGCATGGCTCATGGGTTGACGATGAGCGATGCACTGCCCCCTTTTTCTCACCCACGACGCCCCCTTTCGCCAACGGTCAAGAGGTCGCGGTTCAGAGACACAACGCCTATCCACGCGTCTCTGGCCAGTTCCTCCAAGACCTGTTTACTTCCTACGAGTCCTCCCACTGCCAGCTGTACTATTCCCTGTCCCAGGCCCCCCTGGGCATAGATGCACTGGCACACAGCTGGCCTCGGGCTCTACGCAAGTATGTGTTTCCCCCAGTGAGAATGCTCGCCCAAATGCTGTGCAAGGTCAGGGAGGACGAGGAACAGGTCCTGTTGGTTGCGCCTTACTGGCCCACCCGGACCTGGTTTTCGGAACTCATGCTCCTCGTGACAGCCCCTCCCTGGCGCATCCCCCTGAGGAGGGACCTCCTCTCTCAGGGGCTTGGCACCATTTGGCACCCGCGTCCAGATCTTTGGAACCTCCACGTGTGGCTTCTGGATGGGACGCAGCAGACCTAAGTGATCTGCCCCCAGCGTTGGTAGACACTATCACTCAGGCTAGAGCCCCCTCTACGAGGCAGGCCTATGCTCAGGCACGACCAGGCATGACCTGATCGTTAGGTTCCTGAGGGGTGCCAGAAGGTTACATCCTCCTATGACACCCCTGATTCCCTCCTGGGACCTCTCTATTGTCCTGGCGGGACTTCAGAGGGGTCCCTTTGAGCCGCTGGATTCAGTCGAGCTTAAGTTCCTGTCTCTCAAGGCAGCGCTCCTGGTCGCGCTCACTTCCATCAAAAGGGTCGGGGACCTCCAAGCATTTTCGGTAAGTGAAGACTGCCTTGTGTTCGGGCCGGCCTACTCTCACGTTGTCCTGAGACCCCGGCCGGGGTACGTGCCCAAGGTTCCCACCACTCCCTTCCGAGATCAGGTGGTGAACCTGCAAGCGCTGCCCCTGGAGGAGGCAGATCCAGCCTTGCCGTTGCTGTGTCCCGTAAGAGCACTTCGCATATACGTGGACCGCACCCAGAGCTTCAGAAGCTCTGAGCAGCTCCTGGTCTGCTTTGGAGGTCAGCAGAAGGGGAAGGCTGTCTCCAAGCAGAGGTTGGCCCACTGGATAGTGGATGCCATCGCCTTGGCATACCATTCCGGCATACAATTTTCATTGGTGTTTTCTCTTAAACTCAGAGATGATTGGCCTCCCAAGTGAGACCCCATATGTCGTTCGACATAACGTCTCCGTTCCCTCCATCAGGGAACGAGGGTTACGTACGTAACTGAGACGTTCAGGAGACTATAGTTTTGAATTCTCAGCTATCTTAAATTTTTGATTGAATTTTATCTCATATGTTCCTCTTAAAATTCCTTGAGAGAAATAAACAGAGGAGAGAATATTTTTTGACATGCAATATGAGTGTAAGAGTAAAAAAGAGCACTTATTACATAAATAATATACACAAAAAAAAGAACTGAGTACAAATTGATTATGCTTTCGGACACTTAATTTTTACAATGTTAAATTGAACAAATTAACTTGTATAATAGTTTACATTTATATAAATGCAATTAGCTGAATTTTAGAATGTTTTTTTTTTTTTTTTTACTCAAGTTGGAGTGAAGTAGATGCCATATATAATTTTATTGTCTGAAATAAGGAAATATCGTGGAAATATGGTTTTATTGTCTGAAATAAGTGTACTGCTGAAGCATTTATGCTAAAATAAAATATACATTAATGTAATTTCTATTGAAACTATGTAATGCATTTAAAAATATTTTGAATATACTTGTAGTAATACAGTTGACATTTTGTACATTTAAAATATATTAACTTTACATGAATATTGACAGGAAATGTATGATTTAGTATGTTCATCAAAATAAGTGTTCTTCTTTAAAGCACAACAAAATAGTATTAAAGTAAAATTAATTTGACATGATTAAAAAAGTTTACTTAAGTGTGTTAGGAAAGAACTTTATTTCATTATTTCATCAATACTATATTATATACAAATGCAGTAACTTTTTTAATATATACATTTAAGATTTAAAAGTACACTATGAGTGAATGAAGCACTTCTTTTTTCAAGGGTAATCTTGTAAGATTTTGATGAGAAATTAGTTTGTGATTATGGAAGCATATGGGTAGCAATATTCAATTTAGGATGTAATATGCAAAATGACAATGCAATATGTAAAATGACAATGCATTTCTGTATTTACATTTACATTTTCCAATACATTTGTGCAACATTTGTTGCAAAATGAAAATGAAAATTAAATTACATAATTTTCATTTGCCATTTGATACACCAGTTTTAATATGTAAAATGAATACTAATTGTAATGCTTTATAAGTTGCAAAATTAAAATGAAAATGTATTACAGAGATGATTAGATATGTATAACATGTTCAAGCAAAAACTGTGGCAAAATGATAATTTAAATGCTATTTTTCTTAAATGCATTAACACTCACAGTCAAGACACTTACGATTGCATTTTCATTCAATGTCCCGCAATGAATGTAGCAAAATTCAATGTGCACATCGAAAAGGCATTCCGAGCCGATCACGTCTCCGCCCCCTCCCGCCTTGTCAATCACTGCGTGAACAAGGCGGGGCTTGCAGAAGGTCAAGAGACTTAAATCTCAATTAGAGGATTCAAGTGAGAGAACATGGACAAGACAGTTGGCACCTGTACGTTTTGATCATTTCGGTTTATGGCTTCAATATTTCATTCGCACTTGTGGGCGGAGCTGAAACGCTGCTTTCATCTGATTGGTCGAATCGCTCCACCTTCAGCTCGGTCTTTTCATTCTTTCAAGCAATAAGAGTCAGTGCGAGTGAAGTCTGTAATGTCTGAAACCACCGCTCACATAATATTTGAATCAGATGTAGCTGGGCACATAATTCGTGCTGCTGAGACCTGCAAATTATTTCTAGGTTGTAGTATTGTATGAATATTGTCCCACTGATAAATACAGTGCAAATAGTTCTGTCTCTTTGGATAAAAGTGAAGTGGAAATAAAAATCAATAATAGACTGAACAGTTCCATGTCTGTAACATTTACCACTCTCATATTTTAAGTCATAAGGCACTAGGTATGTGTGTGTGACATTAATAAATAGTTGTAAAAATTAATATAGTTACATTTCTAAATAAAAATAGTAAGATTAGCTCTGTGCTGCTCAGTGCTCCTGTAGCCTACCCCAGAGCGCCCTCTCGCGGCTGTAGACGGTAATGTTTTCTCTTGGTTCTGAATAAATGCGACTTGTAGTCCAGTGCAACTTATATATGTTTTTTCCCTCGTCGTGACGTATTTTTGGACTGATGCAACTTATACCGAAAAATACGGGTAACATTATTATTATTATTTATTATGAGAGTAATTGACAAAGACTAGAACTTTAATGTTTCACCAAATTCAGCTCAGATCTTCAGACTTGTCGGACTCGTGTTGCTGTATAACTGGCCAGACTTACCTTCCCAAAAAATCCTATTTAATTTTATTTAATAAATTTAACTATATTTATTTCCACTTCACTGTTATCCAAGGAGACAGAACTATTTGCACTGTTTTTATCAGTGGGACAATATTTATACAATACAGTATACAACCTAGAAATAATTTAACGGGGTCTCTTGCAAATCGCAGCAGCACGAATTATGTGCCCAGCTACATCTGATTCAAATAGTATGCTAATTAAAAGTGAGTGTAGTTTCAGACATTACAGTGCTTCACTCGCACTGACTCTTATTCTGCCTGAAAGAATGAAAAGACCGAGCTGAAGGTGGAGCGATTCGACCAATCAGATGAAAGCAGCGTTTCAGCTCCGCCCATAAGTGCGAATGAAATATTGAAGCCATAAACCGAAATGATCAAAACGTAAACAGGCCAACGTTCTTGTCCATGTTCTCTCACTTGAATCCTCTTCTTGAGATTTGAGTCTCTTGACCTTCTGCAAGCCCCGCCTTGTTCACGCAGTGATTGACATGGCGTGAGGGGGCGGAGACGTGATCGGCTCGGAATGCATTTTCAATGTGCACATTGAATTTTGCTACATTCATTGCGGGACATTGAATGAAAATGCAATCGTAAGTGTCTTGACTGTGAGTGTTAATGCATTTAAGAAAAATAGCATTTAAATGATCATTTTGCCACAGTTATTGCTTGAACATGTTATACATATCTAATCATCTCTGTAATACATTTTCATTTTAATTTTGCAACTTATAAAGCGTTACAATTAGTATTCATTTTACATATTAAAACTGGTGTATGAAATGGCAAATGAAAATTATGTAATTTAATTTTCATTTTCATTTTGCACCAAACGTTGCACAAATGTATTGGAAAATGTAAATGTAAATACGGAAATGCATTGTCATTTTACATATTGCATTGTCATTTTGCATATTACATCCCAAATTGAATATTGCTACCCATATGCTTCCATATGTGATGAGATCTTTTTTTTAATGGAGACACGGGGAAGTGCAAGACTTCAGTGAGTGTCTTAATTCAATCTCATGGCTGACTAGGAGAAATAATTGAGACATTAAAGAGTTCTCATTTGTGATTCGTCTTTCCTTCGGGACAAAGCACATTAATTTTATACCTGATGCAGGCAGTGCTTCAGATCCTCTGGATGCTTCTTCTCCCAAGAGCATCTCCATCAGCAGGCTGTCCACATTGGCTTTGCCCAGGAGACGCATCAGCTGCAGCTGCTCCACCATCTGCCAGGCCACACTCTGGAGTGTGGTCAGCAACAGCAACAGCTCCCCAAACCGGCCTCGCTGCTCACTCGTGGCCTCATCCAGCAGCACCTGGGCCTGGAATCGCAGTCGGCGCACTGCCTGAGTGCACTGCACTCCAGAACAGTCTGAAACATACACCGAGTTCAATGACATCAGTTGCAAAACAAAGTTCACTGAGAGATTCAAGATTAGCTGAAACTTCATTTGGCATGTAGTGCATGGATTGGATAAACGGGATATTTGTTTAATTCATTTCATTACTTCTTTGTAATTGTGAAATTTACAAGTGAAAATGGTTTCTTCACCATTTTTTTTTTCTGAAATTATGTCACTTCCTGGAGGAAATTTCATTAAGGCTTACACAGTTAGCACATACTGTATAATATAACATTTTCAAGAAAATACACAGGAAACAAATATTTGAAACATATGCTATATATTTGAAACATATGCTATGAATTTGACAATACTGAAATATATGAAGTTTCTACCTTCATATGCCAAAATCAAAATTTTTTATAACAACATATTGTAGCAAATATATTTTTGGGCCAATATATATTTATATTTGAAAATATTACAGATTTTTCCCTTTTTTAGCAGTATTTTGTATATATATATATACAAAATACTGCTAAAAAAGGGAAAAATCTGTAATATTTTCAAGTTAGATCGCATGGGGAGAGAAATGTCAACCTCTACAGAAACCAAAGTAAATTAAATTAAATTAATCAGACCTCCAGAGCAACAGGCAGGAAAGTCTAGAACTCAACACCAGCATGTCCCAGATATTAATAGATCCCCATAAAACATAATGCAATCAAAGAGTGCCAAGAACAAGTGCAGACGCTCCTGGCACGGACAGTGTTTGACTGGGAACACTGCGATGATCCCTGACTAACCTGGGGAAAAAAAGACGATGGTTTTGAGACAGACAAATTCAGTGTCTGTGATGTTCAGCTCTTTCAGCGGTCTCACCAGCTCTTCCAGGATACGAGTGGCTACCTTGGACATCTCCTGCTCGGTGCCTCGAACAGGAATGATGAAGTCGTTTCCTGTACAAACACAGTATAATGACAAATAATGCTCACAATAAGGTTGTCACTTTCGAGTTGTGAGCTCTGTAACTTAAAAACAACAAAAACAACAACAAAAAGAAACTTTTTCAAGCAAGTATTTGTATAATTCATAAATGGGAACATGTACCTAAAATGTATTGATTATACATTTTATAACATTTATACAGTGACAATAAAATGAACAAGATGCCTAAAAAGACGGAAGCCATCAGGATGTTAATAAAGCCTAGAAATCAGTATTTCTTTTTTTTTTTTTTGTGTCATTAAGATAATATTATAGTTTTTTGTTTAATAATTTAAATTAGTTTTGATTTTTGTATTTGTTTTCATTTTAATTTTAGTTAAAGTTTTAATAATTGTGTTGTGTGTTTTTGTCATTTTAAAATATAAGAATATTTAAAAATAGACATTTATCTAAATTAGATAAAAAAGAATACTAATTTATTTATTTATTTAGTTATCTATACATATTTTTATGTATTTATTTTTTTGAAACCATTTTTATTTATTTTTTATTTTAGTTAACAATAATAACTCTGAAAACGAAATGTTTTAAAATGTTTGTCTTTTATTTGTTTAGTTAACAGGGACATTGTACTGTGTATTAATAAAACATTTCTGTAAATACATCAGAATTAGCCAAAGGCTATGTTTCATCTGTAGTCCCTGGACATAATGTTACAAGTCACACTGAAAAAAGATATGATTAGAATACATGCAGAAATATTGGGTTTTATAGGCCTTTATTTACGGTGACCAGGGAGAAAGTCTCAGCAAGTTACACTTCATGTAAGTCCAATTCAACTTTCTGTGCATAATTATTTTCTAATTCCAACTTTGTGATTTATTTCCTAAAACAAATTACATGCAACCCCCCTATCATCATTTGATTGGTCAAGTAATATGATTTCCATTTTTTTAAATAGTAAGTTCAATATTTTATTTTATGTATTTTAACATTTTATTCAATACATGCAATATGATTGGGACATGAAAATGTAGTGCATAACAGGAACGGCCCATTTTCAAATGAACCCTATCCAGCCCATTACTCACCCAGTAGGATGATGTCATTGTAAGGAATTGAACGTTGTGCCACCCCTAAGATGAGGTGCTCAGCGGAGTGAGCTCTTAACAGTGCCACCTGCACACACACACACACACACACACACACAAACACACACACACACACACACACACACACACACACACACACACACACACACACACACACACACACACACACACACTCAGTGCCTGCTACAGACAGGAAGTGACAGCTCATTACCAAACAAACACACTCAGGAGCAGGCCTACCCTGTCATCCACCGACAGCTCACAGAATTCAGGGATGCACTTTGCCCATTCCACTAGGAGGAGGAGCTGCTGTTTCATGGATTCACACACATCACTCACGCCAGCTATCTTCTTGGTTTTGATGTCGCTCATGGGATTCTGGGAGGGGCTCTGTAGATGGCAGAATGACTCTGAGCTTGATATAACTGAGTACTTTAGTTACATGTGCATTTATGCATTTCTCAGACGCCTTTATCCAAAGTGACTTACAATAGACCCATCCCCTTTAGTTACTGTTGCTACGTCCAACAAGCCATGGCGCTCTCACGCCACAGATCATTTTCTCAAGCAGTGAAAAATACATCGCAGAGCAAAGAAGAAACTGACAACGTGCCAATAGACAATACTTACTTTTGGTATTAAATAAAGTCTTTCAAATTTTGTAATTTTTTAAAGAAAAACCTTGTAAATCTCTCATTCTGTTTCATTATAACCAAACTCTGCATTCAACATTGTTTTCTTTCAATTGGCACAGGAAAATTTAGTCAATGTTCACTGAAAATCGGAGGAGTGTAAGTTCAGATCAATGAGGCCTATGAAAATGCAAAATGTTCTAATTGAAAGAAACATATGTCATGTATTTGCATACCTCCATGCACCATGTTCGCACAGACGTGATATATTATCAGCACGTTCCATTACGCTATTGCAGATCGAGCAAGAATGGAAGGCATTATTATTTTAATATCATGTGCTTGGTACAGTAATGTTCTCTCGACTGCTGAATGGGACATGAGATAATCTGACAGCATTTCATTCCACCTTCCACCAACGCCGTCTCTCATTGTGTGGTTGGGTAGCCTCTGCTCTGTCTCTGTGCATATGTCATGTGTTTTGGAGGAGGTGTGGCTTTGGAGAGTGATTTACAGGGAGGGTGGGATTTTATGCTTTCAAAGCTAGCTTGCTATTGCTAGCCTTTCCGAAATCACCTACCCTACATTTAAGTCATTTTGTGGTCACCTTGAACATTTGCTGAGGCCCCCTAACGGCTGTCCCACTTAAATCATTGTTTAAGTTTTATAATATTATATAATACATATAAGGTACTGTTCACTCAGTACCTTATATGTATTATATATATATATATATATATATATATATATATATATATATATATATATATATATATATAGCAAATTGTTTTGTGAAATTAATAATATTGTTTACTAATGTTCTGAAAGCAAGTTCAGCAGAAAGCTTACCTGATGAGTGCAAGTCTCCGCCTGCATCAGCACATCGATGGTGAGAGTCCCAACGCCTTGACCTTCTCTATGACAGCTGATACGGTCACGCTCATTCTGAACAGCTAAGAGACACAAAGTAAGATCAGTGAAAAATAATGTCAATTTACCTAATGTGTTTCTTTATAGAAAACAGATAACATGTAGCCAGTGGATGCAGAAAAAAAAAGTTTTACTTTAAAGTGCTTTTTAAATCATTGTTTTAATAATAGTGTGTGCTTTACAGTAATTGACTACAATACAAAAGCACATACAAAGTATTTTAACTGCAGTGTATTATTTGATATTACATTTAAGATTCTTATTTTCATTTTAAATGCACTGACTTGCAGTTTCATCACTACAGATGTGCAATTACAAGAATGCCAATATTTAAATACATGACTTAAAGGTTGAAATAGAAATGACATTGAAGTATAGTTTAGATTACCATGAGACAACATAAATAATTATGGCATAATGATATACATAAGTGCTACTTAAGTAGACCAATACATTCAACTGTATTATAATAAAATTTAGACTATAATACATTTGAATTTAATTGCCATTATCATGCAAATATTGTTTTATGGTATTATTTCTGTAATAATAATTTTTAAAGTATGTTAAGTGTACTTTTTATTGAGTCTTAGGCCCGGTTTACACTATTGCGTTTTCACGCTTTGAGATAGGGAACTCATGCTGCGTCCTCTAGCAGACACTATGGGGCTTGCCGCCAGCAGGACCGGTGTCTGAAGCACGTGTGAAACAACTCCAATCCCATTGGCCCACTAAGCCCGTGACATCACAGGCGGGCGCAACTTTTGTTGTCTTCAGGAGCCATGTGTTTGAATGCGTTATGGAGGAACAAAGGCAAGTGAGCTTTTTAGAAAGTGTTTGCCTCTGTGTCCAAGGTTTCTGATACCCGAGGACACACTTGATCCACATGTGTCCTGGTGAGGAGCACATGGGATCAGTGCTCGAGGGCTCTGAATGCACTCATTATAAGAATTTCCAATGAGAAAACTCTGTTTGTGTTTTTCCCTCTTCTCGAGGGATGAGGGACAAACGTCTGTGTCCCGCAGGTCGGGTCCTGCTGCTGCTGAGGGACGGGTGAAGACTGGGTGGTTCTGTGGGGTTTCTTAGGTTCGAAAATGTTAGGTTCGAAAGCTTCCATTGCAAGCTCAGGCACTTTTCAGGATCCAGACACTCTTTCTCTTGAATTATCGGATCCCAGGGGATAGAGCAGGGAAATCTGTTGAAGTTTACATCACTTCAGAACTTCATGCATGGATTTGTGCTGCACCACAGCCTGCAGCATCTTTACACCCAGACGAAACTTACTTGAGATGCGTTAAGTGTGACATAATATACCTCTGTAAATAAATACAATTTAAATTCACGTCTCGCACGCTTTAATGCCCTTTAAATTAAACTTATACATTTGTTTAGAACTGGAGTCATGGTGGAGTATCCTGTGATATCCACTTTGCAGTGATCTTACAGTCAAATAGAACAATTGTCTGAAGCGATAAGAGAAACATACAAAATGTGCATAGCAGGGGGGCGCCTGGACTGGAATTGAGAACCGCTGCGCTAGAGGATGCAGCGCGAGTTCCCTAGAAGGGCAACCATGGTTACATGCCTAACCCGAGATGTTTCTTTGCTTTTCTCCTTGAGAGTATATTAAAATTGATATGATGGTTTTGGGAATCACCTTCATGAAAGGGACATGACATTCAGCCAAGTATGGTGACCCATACTCAGAACTCGTGCTCTGCATTTAACCCATCCAAAGTGCACACACACACACACTGTGAACACACACCCCGAGCAATGGGCAGCCATTTATGCTGCGGTGCCCAGGGAGCAGTTGGGGGTTTGATGCCTTGCTCAAGGGCACCTCAGTCGTGGTATTGCCAGCCCAAGACTCGAACCCACAACCCTAGGATTAGGAGTCAAACTTTCTAACCACTAGGCCACGACTTCCCCGATTGTAATAGCATGACCTCACCCAGTTTTTCAGTATCTTTAAGTCATATAGAGTTGCAGACATTCATGAATGTTAGGTTAAGTCCAATACGTCAGTTAGTTTACGCAGGCCTAGTCCATATCCGTGACCTTGAAGAAACTCTTTTAAGTCTGAATCATAAACTAAAATGAAATGGACTTTCACCTTCTTTCCTCATGCCGGCTCTGAAGCACTTTCGAAGTCTGCAGTATCTACATTGGTTTCTTTTGTCTTTGTCCACCACACACTGCCTGCCGAACCTGAACACACACAGAGACAGAAGTACATAGGCTACTGTAATTCTCACATTTGAAGAGATCCAATGAAACACTTCAGGTCATCCTCTTACACGTTCTGATGAAGGTGGTCTCAGATCACCGAATATTTTTTAGAGGACACAGACACTGTGAACATTTATAGATGTGGGCTACTGCCAAAAAGACAATGTGTGTATCAACCAAGTCCTGTTAAAATGTGAAATAACATTTCTGTTTTATAAGCTGAGCTGTGATGTTGTACAGGATATATAAAACAAATTTGTATTAGTTGCATTTTAAAAATTAATTATTAATAATACTATAAAAATACATATAAAATATAAAAATGCTAACTGTATTTTGTAAATTATATTTTGTATATGATAAAATGTAAATAGCTTTTTTTTATTTAGATTTATTTTAAGTAATTTTAGCATTATTTATACACTAATTTTTATTTATATACTGTTTTGAATCAGCTTTTATTTTTATAATTTTAGTTTTCAACTTAATTTTATTTTTTATTTTTAGTATTTGTGTTATATGCTTTTCTAATTTCTATTAGTTTTTTTTCTAGTTTCAAATTTGTTTTGTTTTCTCTTCTAATACTTATATTTTATTTTAGCTTTATTTAAATGAACAAAAATATTTTTAGCTTGTATTTTGGATCCTTTAATTCTGTTACTTTAATTTAAATTCCAGTGTTTCATTCATTGCTAGTGTTTATGGGATCCTACACAGACGTTCACTGTGATTTCAATGAGTATTAAATAACAAACGGTATATGTAAAGTAATTCATCTCTAATATGAATTTTAAAACCCTTCTATATTGTTTACCGCTCTTTCTGCTTTGTTTAACAACAGTTCATAGAGTCCACACTAACATGTCTAGAAATTAATTAAAAAGGAACTACAAGAATGTTAAGCACATATAGATGTGAATGTGATGGTGAGTTCTCACCGGCATGTGTAGGCATGGTTCTTGCGCACGCTCCTTCTGAAGAAGCCCTTGCAGCCATCGCAGCTGGACGCACCGTAATGTTTCCCCGTAGCTCTGTCTGCGCAGATAGAGCAGAGATTCACGCTGCTCTGCAGCGGCGCAGACACTGGTACTGATCCAGGCATATGGCCTGGAATTAGTGGCTCTTCATTGGAAAAAGAGTGGACAAAACAGAATTTGACATCTGTAGCATCACTTTGACAACACATATACTACCGTTCAAAAGTTTGAGATTTAAAAAAATATTTTTAAAGAAGTCTCAATAAGCTCACTAAGGCTGCATTTATTTGATCAAAAAAAAAAAAAAATAATTAAATTAAAATGTAAACACAAATATTGTTAAATATTATTACAACTTAAAATAATGTATTTTAAAAATTGATTTATTCCTGTGACGCAAAGCTGAATTTTCAGCATCATTACTCCAGTCTTCAGTGTCACATGATCCTCCAGAAGTCGCTCACTTTTGAATTTTACCTATAATTTTCAATTTCCTCCAGTGAAAAAGTCCATCCCCTGTTGTCCTCTCACATCAAAATCCACCCACCTATTTGTTTAGATCTGTCTTAGACTGATCTGTGCTTAATTCTCTCTGGATTTAGATGAAATCACATTTTCACTGGAGAGAGAAATATTATGGACAGGAAGCAATGGATTGAAGTTAAAAATGTCTTTTTTTTTTCTTCAGTTTTTTATCAGCTGTGTGGACTCTCATTCTGACGGCACCCATTCACTGCAGAGTATCCACTGGTGAGCAAGTGATGCAATGCTACATTTCTCCAAATGTGTTCTGATGAAGAAACAAACCCATCTACATCTTGGATGACATGAAAGCGAGTACATTTTGGCAAATACATTTTTGGGTAAACTATTAAGGACAATTAAGACTGAATTGATCAGAAATTTAGCTGTTTTCAACAATATATTAGTATTATTGATATTAAAGACAATTGAGGAAAAAATGTACGTCAGTGCCCCTGTTGCAGATCTACAAAGTATGATGCAATTCTAACTGAGCGTAGGAAATCACCCAGTGGATTCAGAGTCTCAATATTTATTACTCTGCTATAGAGAAACTCCATTTAACTAAACAGGTCAGTGAAAAGACTCAGTCTATTGCCATTTCCCAGGTAATTTCATAGTGTTAGCTAAAATTTTATTCAATTCCCTCATGTGCTGCATTAAAATTTGCACACAGAATTTGATTGCCACCAGTTTGCATCCCAAGCCAGTGAATGTCACATCTTCAGGAATAAAGCCTAATGTACGCAGATAATACCCTCAGCACTTTAAAGCCACTCAGAGAGGTAATATGCTCTAACATACAGAACGCCTCTGGGTTCAAAGGGCAGTTCTATTATATTAAGAGTCTACAATGCTTCTGGCACCCACGCATGTGTGCTTTGGTAAGATGGATCCAGTATGTCTGAATCAGCAACGCTTCTAATGATGAAAGAAAATGAGATTATAATGGAAAGCAGGAACAGGTTGAAGTTGTGCGCATAGCTTTTGAAAAGTCCTCTTATGACCAGTCAGTAATTGAAATAGCAGCATATCATGCTATAGGAACTAATGTCATTGGGAAGTTAAAATGAGAGTGGTTAAACACATGCTCTACTTGGCTTGCACTGCAGTTCTCCAATGTTAATTGGTAGCAGACATGCATACAGACTGCTGACAGACCGCTTTTAAACATTTATCTTTGTGTTTGTGTTAATGCTACTCAAATGCAATATCAATCATATTCAAACAAGCCTCCCCTGCTTGTGTTTTGGAAACTGGGCTGGATAATGGGATGCTTCTGCTGCACCTATGTGGGATTGTTAACATTTTACCTTAGAAAATGTATTTAAAAAACGAACATTAAAAAAAAATATATACATATACACACACACACACACACGCACGCACGCACGCACGCACGCACGCACACACACACACACACACACACACACACACACACACACACACACACACACAAACAAACACACACACACACACACACACACACACAAACGCACGCACGCACGCACACACACACACACACACACACACACACACACACACACACACACACACACACACACACACACTAACCAGCATTAACCTAAGTTCTCAGAACTTGGTCTAAAATGATGGCAAGGTTCTCTCTAAGTTATAAACAAATGTTCTTCCAGTAACATTAATAGAATGTTTGTTTATACTTGGTTCAGAATGTTAGAGAACGTTTAAAAGTATGGTTGCCATAATGTTTGCAAAATGATCAAATGGAATATTTCCTTAATAAACGTAAACAATTTTTTTTTTTTTAAATTGTACATTTGGAACGTTCAGAGAATGTTTGGATTATGTTTTTATATTGTAAACAAAACATTCTTAGAATTCAAAAACATTCTTGTTAGAATGAAAACATTCTTGTTTTCAGTCACTGACTATTGAATCATTAGATCAAAGGTTAGACGTACCTGTTTGCAGAGGGAGAACACGTAGACCGTCAAACTCCAGCATGGTGACTGTAGGGTCCAGGGTTATCCCATAGTCTGCTGCACTCAGGTCGAGTGAAGTCCCAGAGATCTTCATGTTAAAGTCAGGATTTGGCCTGTATTGGAGAATCACCAGCACACTGTAAAGCTCCCCAGCGTTTCACTCAGCGGCCTGTTGAGTCCATCCGAGCTTATCAGTGCGCTCTAGAATATATTACTCTGCCCTTCCCTGTAAATGGATTTCAAATGGTGGAATCACGTCAAGATCGTTGTTCTGCCATAGGTTCCCTGCACCCAGGAACTGAAGCGGAGCTCTTTGATTTGCTGAAATACAGCAATTATTGTCCAAGGCTCAACAGAGCTAGACTGATAGAGAGGCTGAGATTTTGCCAAATGTCTATGTGTTTGCTGTTCTCTTATCAGTATAGAGGGAATCATAAAGGGGAGGGATCTGGACCAGGTAAACATGAATCAGTCTTCAGTGGGAAATAGCATCAAGATCATATTTATTGTTCAGGAACAACAGCATAGTGTTGCTCTGTTGGCCGATTTGCTTTGAGATGCACCTTAAGGCCTGCGCCATGAATAGCACCGAGGACTACAGCGGGATCACATGGTCGTCCCAGACATAGTGTTAATTATATAAGTCTGGGAGGTGTTTTGGTGGCTGGAGGCCCATCTTCTTTCTTCAGGAGAACAGTCAGTAGTTTTTATTTTTGAACTTTGCCCTTTCAGTATATTTGCTGTCAGGTCAACAGTGCTATTGATCAAAGGCAAGATGATAACATGCTATTGCGTTACATTCCTTCTCTTTTGCCACATTCAAATTGTTTCACATTTCAAGTGATACAATAAGATCAGCTTAAGCTCTTTCACTAGAGAACTGTATTAGCTATCGGCACAAATCAACAAGAACACTGCCGAATGCCCCGCAAAACTACTTGGATATTTAAAGGTGCAGTCAGTCATTTTTTTGTCATTCATTTTTTCCTGAATAGTACCAGTAGATTTGGACTGTATTCTTACATCTTTTGGCCTTATTTAAAAGTAGCTGTCATTGTTGCCAGGTTTTGCTAGAGAAATAAGAGGCCTGGTGAAAAAAAAAACACAAACAAAAAAAACCTTCCCCAAAATTAGCAACACTGTCTGGGAAAATAAGCCAAACATAAGCAACCTCTAGTTTTGGGGGGTGGAGTATATGCACATCACATGCACGTTTTCTATAAAGTTCCAGCAATTTATTATTATTATTTTTTTAATTCCTTGAACCATTAGCACTTTCCATAAAAGTCAAATTCCCTCGATATGTTACTCTAGGACCAAACAACCATATGATCACTGAATTAAAAAATTGTGACTTTATTGTCTTATTTATTCAAAATTCATAACATGTTAACTCCAACTGCTTTATATTTATTTATTAACTTCTTTAAAAAAAAGCCCAAAGTTGCTTTTAAGAGCAGACTTCATACCAGTACATTTTCTTAATCTTTTGTTTTATTTATTTATTTATTTATTTATTTTCAGTACTATGCTATTTGCACACATGCACATTTTTGGGTCATATCTCAACAATTTGCATCAGCTGTGGCCAGTGAATATTCATAGTTTATGGTCTGTGTTGCAGCATTAAGTTTGTAATATATATATTATGTTTTTTATATTATTAAGTTTTCTTTGTCTTTTTGTTTAGATGTACTTTCATGAATTGTTATTATGTGTTTTTACATATGTTGTTGTTTGAGTAATTTGGTTCTGTAATTCTAGATGAACCCTAGTAAGAACATTACTAACTTAATTTGTGTAAATCATAAAGCAGTGATTTCTGAATAGTGTGATGGTAAATGCTATTCAAAATCGCAAGACATTTTTTTTTAACTAATGGCTTATATTACTTTTTTATTTTTATTTTATATTGTGCTCTATACAATATCTTCCTTAAGAATAATGCAGCAATATTTCTATTAAGTCCTTTCACCAAATGATAACAATTCGTCATTGATGATAGCTTACAACTGAGACATGACAGATATTTTAAGACTATTTAGGTCTTTCTTATTCCACTATTCAAAATAACTATGTAACAGATTAATACAAATAAAAAGGAGTACAACTGAATGTATTCATTTTATTTTTTTTTACAAATTATAACAAATTATATGTCGGGCTGTATATTACTTTTTTTTTTTTAAGAAAAAGATCCATCATGATTTGCTGTAATGGGATTTCCTTGGTGAGCATCGCTTCCTCTCTAAATGTCAGACTAGGCCGTGGGACAGACCTCCCCCAACACACAATAATAGGCACACACACACACACACACACACACACACACACACACACACACACACACACACACACACACACACACACACACACACACACACACACACACACACACACACCTCACTTTAGATGACTGACAGCTCATAAAAACCTGTCAGTCACAGCACAGCTGAGCAGTGTGCCATGGTCCCCAAGAAAGTTATTACTGCTTCATACTAAAAAAATAAAATAAAATAAATAAAAACAGTTGTAATTCTTAATTATTAGTCTGTTTTTTTATTATTCTGTTTATTTTTTATTTTAGCTTGAAATTGTTTTTTTATATGACCACTAGGTGGAGACAAAGTACAGAGTATACTTCAATACCACACTAGTTTTTTGAAGAGCACTTAAAGAACAGATGCCAGACCTAAAACCTATGGAGAAACATCACGAACATGTCTTACCATTACAAGAGGAAAAAAGGCCCCTGCAGATACCCAAGGTTTGGATTGCAGTGTTTTATTCAAGGCCTTAACTGACTAAAATAAGTGGCTCACCTGTCTTAAATCTGAATGCGTTTACAGCCAGTGTAAGGCTCTGTCAGTGCACCAGAATTTACTCCTCACAGGTGCACTAGAGGCAGCTCTACCTGTCTGCATGTGTGGACTAAAGAGTGATTGATGGGCGAGAGCAGCTGTATTTCAGACTCGGTGCCTGTGCAGTCTGGAAAGGTGAAGTGTGGAGAGCAGCAAAATTGGACTTGGCTGTTGCTCAGTGCTGTCACAACCTTGCCTGTAATGCAAATATTAACCAAAAATGCAAATATTAACCAAACATAAATAAATGATGGCTCTTGGCCTTCATAACAGCCTGCCATCTGAAATTCTTTCTTGTTCAAATCTTTTTGTTCTATCTATCTATCTATCTATCTATCTATCTATCTATCTATCTATCTATCTATCTATCTATCTATCTATCTATCTATCTATCTATCTATCTATCTATCTATCTATCTATCTATCTATCTATCTATCCTATACGCACAGTATACACACACACACAAATAATTATACACATCTCAGATTTATGCAAATGATTGGAATGAGCAGAGCTAGAGGTAATCAGGCCGTATAAAGTATGTTCACACTATGGAGATGTACTACATCCATACTACATATTTCACACAGACCTCAGTTAATTCAGCAAAAGCAATAGCTGAAATAGCAATAGCAGTTTCCTAATGGGACAAAATCTGAGTATAAAAATACATGGCCAGGAGGTATAGAATGAGAATCATTTTGTGGTTTACAGGACGATGATACATTGCATCTAATCATTAAGCGCTGCACAACTGAATTATCAACAAAATTGAACTACTTCAAATATTCACTTTATTAGTAATAGCATGAATACTTTTAGTTGAAGGGACTTAATGGTTTTTATGCTTTCCATTTGCTAATATTTCAGTAATGAACCTGCAGATTTTTCAGACCAATTATGTTTTAATATCCACAGCAATCCTGACCGCACCTGACCAGGAATGTGTGCACATGCTTATTGGATGTTAGTAGAAAAGAATCTGCATTTGTGAATTAGAAGCCTGCATGCAAACTACATGCAAATAGTCTCTTAGACCTGTATGTTCCTTATTAAAAAAGAAGACATCTGTAGTTTAATTCCAAAAAAAAAAAAAAAAACAGAGGGGCGATAAAAAAGCAGCAAAAATGGGTTAGAAACACATGGCAGTTGTATGATTTAGTGGAGCAATAAAGAATAGAAAGGTGGCCATTCATCATGGGAGCAAGCTCACCAGGAGAGGACCTGTCATGGACACCGCCAAGACTGGGAGGCAGTTCAGAGAACATACTCCAAAAACCGGGCTTGGACCGATGGCTTTTCCAGACATCTTCAGATGCAGACGAGCACGCTGAGCATTCAGCACTGTCCACTATTTCTAAGCAGACTCAAGGGGAAGATTCCGAGCAGATGGACAAAAGAATAATATGCAAAGACTGAAATGTGCCATGAGCCGCATGAAGAAAAGGCCCTGCAAACATCAGTGGATTGATATGATGATTTGAGATTTGGAGTAACATGTGACTGAAGTAATTACATTTGTTTACATGAGAATTTCAGCAGTGATTTCATAGAATGAACCATAAGTAGCCTACAGCCATAGATGATGTGCTGTAGTGCATAGTGAAGGTTCATAGAGTCATTTGTAATTGCTGACACTGCAAGATATTTTATATATATATATATATTTATATTTTTATATATATATATATATATATATATATATATATATATATATTAGTGGTGGGCCGTTATCGGCGTTAACGTGCTGCGCTGCACTGCAGACGGAGTATGTGTGAAACAGGCGTAAGGTTGTTTGCACCTTGTGCAATGTGGAATTAGTTTACAGCTTTTTCAAGCACTTTGTGATGCATTTTGGAAACAGGAGATGAGCCCCTTTTCTAATGCACCACCTAGCTTGATAAACCCCTTCTCAAAGACTTACTGTTTGTCAATTTTATTTGGGTAACACACATATTCTGAATGCCTTCGGCAGAATTTGAATGAGCCATTTTAATCTAGATTGTATATCTATATTTAATCTAGAGATGTATATCTCAAATCATCCTTAATATCTGCAAAAAAAAATGTGTATTTCTCAAAACAATTCGTATGAACAGCACCTGGATTGGATTGTAACAGAATGGATTACCTGCAAAAGCCTGTAACTTACTCTAAATCTTTCGTTCATCTCTCAAAAGAAAGAATCTATGTCAATGAACATAACAGTGCCATCAGAATGAAAAGTGCTTGTTTCATTGTTCAAAAACAAGATAGTCAAAAAGCTTAGTCATGTTGTCAATATAACAGTGCACTTTGTTAGTATTACATACCTGATGTAAACCATGGCAACATTTTGGATGACAGTCACACTATTGAACAGTATGCCATATGCTTATGTATGCCATATATCCATTTCAAAAGTACAAATTTACACATTACTGTATGTGAGATATTGATTGAAAGAGAGGATAGTATTCCCAATTACACTTTTACTAGTGGTATGACAACTGTGTTCTGTTTTCTGTTATTGTGATATAGAAAAGGAAAAATAAATATGGGCACAAAGATGAAAATAAAAAAATAAGTCCATTGTCAGAATTTGTAACTCTTGTGTTGTCCTCTGTCTATACAGTATATGCTTTCCAACTGAAGATTCATGAGACGAACCTTTGAGCTGTTTCAGAGAAATGGTTTATCATCGGTGGATATACATTCTCTCCATTAGCCAAGATTCACTTGCACTGTTCATGACAAATTTACAAAAAGTGTGTAATGTGTAAAAAAAGAGTGCTTGACAGATGAACCATTTTGAATTTAATGACTTATACGATGAACTAAAGACTAGATGTTTTGAGGGACAAGACTATTGAACAGAAAACTATATAAAACATTTTGAGCATGAAGACATTAGCAACTGATAATGTAGGAAACCTCAGATAAATGTACATAATCAATTGCATGAATGTACAAAAGCAATAGCAACTTGTTCAAAAGAACAAGAAACTGCTTTTATGATGTGTATTAATGACTAGATGATGTGGAGGTTGTACAAGTAGTTTTGAGAACTTCATTTCTGATCTCAGAAATGCACCAAAGCAACTGAAAAAAACTATAATAGTATTTATAACATTAATTCTATAATATAATCTAATATTTTATATTAATATGAATTATTAATTTATAATTCATTATTATATAGTTTTTTAGGATTTTATATATTTTTTATATATTATTGTTAGATAATTATAAAGTATAATAATATAATAATAATAAATAATACATCTCACTGCATTACTGAACTCATGAGGTGAAGGAATACAATTTAAGTGGATGTAAATATAAATGTAAAATACCTATAGATATATGTAAATTTTTTTTGCAAATATGTAGATTTTTTTATTATTCAAATAGATAGATAGATAGACAGATAAACACACAGACAGACAGATATACCTATATATGTACTATGATTAATATAATATAAATTATATATATATATATATATATACAGTATATGGTAAAAGTATCTGCAATAAAAATGGTTAGTAGAATCTATCTTAAACACAACACAAAATATAATGCAGTTATCAAAATAAAACAGTTTCATAACCAAATCCAGCACAATCACACAATGTCTCCAGAAATTAGAGTTAAAGACTAGACTATTTCATATGCATTGTGTTGGATTTCAAGGCCATCACACGCTGTAGTATATAGGTCATGATCTGAATGGATATGATTGTGTGATTACACCCATCTGCAGTAGACTACGCTGCTTTAAAATGTGGGGTCAAAGTGTCACACACTCATACTGAAAATCAGTATGGCAGTAGTGTTCATTAACTCTTATAAACTTGAGTTCACTACATGTGGGTGGAACAAACTGCTGTCAGCACAAGGTCATGAATGTTTCCCATGAAGATTCCAGCGGAGATCCCTAACTATTTCCTCTGTCGGAAGCTATAAAATAGATTTTTTTTTGTTTTATTTCTTTTTTCCTCCTGTATCCATCCGATGTGCCACTCAGCATGTTTTAACCATTTATTTTGGTTCGCCCACAAGACGTTGTATTTTTAAATACGGCTATTTGAACTCGGCTCCATCTTCGTTTCATTTACATCAACTTTGCCTTTCAGTCATTCTTCACTACTTAGTCACTTTCCAAAACTTGAAAGCCATTGTAGAAGAGAAATATGGTTTAGATAGCAGTGCTTTGCTTTTAAGTTTCTGCAGAAAATGTGCAACACCTTGTGATGACCGAGTATGTCCATAACTGCTAATAAAAGGAAAAACACATGCTGGCTCCTCTGAAGAATTATATATATATATATAAAAAAACATGCAGCCATTCAAGGCCTCTATGAATTAGCTTTTAATTAAAACCACTTGTTCCCTAACTTTTACTTAATGTTTCCCATTAGTCATGTTTGAGGGATTACAGACAGCTCCAGTGAAAGTCAAAGATTAAATGGAAAATGCAGATGTGCGAACAATGCAGCTTGTTTCACTGTCGTTTAGTAAGTATAAAAAATTAACTGGGTTTGACAAGGTTTCCTAATATCTTTCCAATTAATGTTGACTTTGCTTTTTGATGGGGTTACTCGAGTCTAAAAGAGGAGGAATTGGGTTCAAGTACCTCCATTTAATTAAAAAAATTATTCCTCTTCAGGAACTCGAGCTGCGTCGAGAATGATTGGGGAAAGCGTCCAGCGTGATGTCTCTGAATAACATGTATATTTTGGAAGGGGCGAGACGTCATAGGTGGGTGACGTCAGAGACCAGGAAGCATAAAAGCATGAGCAGCGAAGCCGGTAATCAGCCTTGTGTCTTCAGCAAGCGCTCTGTGTGTGTGTCAGTCAATCTGTTTGTGAGTCTCGCGGTACTTTCTCCCCGATGAGAGGGCGCGACGCGCTGCCTGTCTTTCTCTGAGGAGATTGATGTGGAAAGGCGTCGATGAGCTCGCCAGTTGCACAGGTAGCAGTCACACAAGCATATTATGCCTAATATTAACATAAGCAGCATTAATGAAGAGTGGAGCTCGCGCAGTCAGCTCTCGGGGGGCTGACTGTGCTTTTCTCGCTGTTAAGCGCTCCGCTCTCGCCGGGCACGCTCCGAGGAGTGTGTCCGGGCATGCGATCTTGCGGTCGCGGTCTCGCTGGTGCTGAGGCACGGCGGCGACTGCAAAAGTGGGAATCGCACATGATCTGGCGAACGGGTTGGAGACGGCTCATCCTATCTCCACCCTTGTTCACTAGATCTAGAGCTCGTTCTCGAGGCTTGGAAACCAGCGCTGCGGTTTCTTCGCCCTCTGAGACAGCTCGCTGCTGCTGCTGCATGCTCTCTCGCCGGGCACGCTCCGTGGAGTGTGTCTGTGCATGCGATCTTGTGGTCGCGGTCTCGCTGGTGCTGAGGCACAGCGGCGACTGCGATAGTGGGAATCGCACATGATCTGGCAAACGGGTTGGAGACGGCTCGTCCTACCTCCACCCTTGTTCACTAGATCTAGAGCTCGTTCTCGAGGTTTGGAAACCAGCGGTGCGGTTTCCTCGTCCTCGGAAGAGCTCGCTGCAGGGGCTCTAGGGATGTAAGTTCTTGTGTGAGAACATGTGTGTACCGCTCTTCCTCTGAGGAGGTTGAGGTGGTCAGGGGCTGCTGGGCAGAGCAGTCCCAACCGTGTTCCAGCCCCTCGTGCCGGGGGTGTCACTTTTGTACTCCGCAGACGCTAGAGTCAGAGTGGCGCTCCCAGGCCGAAGGCTTCTAGTGGAAAGCAGTTCCACGGACCGTTGTTTTCACTGGATAGCCTTCATCATAACGTCCTGATGCCTAAGGCCTAGGACGTTTTGAGGGCCAGCTCCCTCTGGGGAAGAGTGGTGTACACCACATTACACGGTGCCCGTCTCTCCTCAGTGCCCTCAGGAGATCGATCTGCCAACCCTGCCGGTGTTCCAGGGCGCAGCGGTCTCCAGCGAGCGCTTCTCTTAGTTACCGCCCGGAAACGTAGCGGTGCTAAGAGGCTTGCGACCTCCTGGGAGGTTTCCATAGCAGCTAGTTCGGCCGTCTCCTGCCGGTGCGCCGCTTCAGGGCACCGATCTAATTGCTCTGATGCCACCAGAGATCAGTCTTGAGAGACTGATTCCCTTAGTAGACTATTTTGCAGTGTGAAAACTACTGCCAAATGTGTCTCAGTGGGTCCTGCACACTGTAGTGAGAAGCCACAGAATCCAGTTCTGGTGGGCCCCAAGAAGGCTCTGGTAATGGAATAGAAGTAGACTCTCTCTGAGGACGGAGACCATCGAGGTGGTCCCTCCTTGGGTTGCAGAGTCCGGGTCCTACAGCCGGTACTTCACTGTTCCGAGGAAGGATGAGGTTTTGTGACCTTTTCTAGATCTGTGCTTTTTGAACCGCTCAGTCAGGGGACTGAAGTTTAGCATGCCTGCACAGGCCAAGTCCGAGGACTGGTGTGTCACGATCTATCAAAAGATGCACTTATCTCCATCCTTCTTCATCGGAAGTTCCTGAGGTTTGCTTTTGGGGGCAAAAGCCTACCAATACGGATCTTCCACTGGCCTTGCACTCTCACCCCACACTTTCACGACTCAACCACATTGACGATTGGTTGATATCATCTTAATCTGAGCAGATGAAAATTCTCCCTCACATGAAAGAGCTGGGGTTAAGACTTAACGCCAAGAAAAGTGTGCTTTCTCCAGTTCAGAGAACCACTTATCTGGGCATGGTGTGGGATTCAACCACGATGCAGGCACGTATGTCACCTGCTCGGATCGAGTCGATCCTCACTGCAGTCGCGAGAGTGAGAGAAGGCCAGTCACTCACAGTCAAGCAGTCACGGAGATTGCTGAGTCTGATGGCAGCTGCATCCAACGTGAATACTATTGGCCTGCTGTACATGAGACCCCTACAGTGGTGGCTCAAGACCAAGGGGTTCTCCCTGAGGGGAAACCCACTTTGCATGCTAAAGGTCACGCGGCGCTGCCTACGTGCCTTGGATATGTGGAGGAAGTCTTCGTTCTTGTCTCAGGGCCCGGTGCTGGGAGCTCCTTGTCACCGCGTGATGCTAGCAACGGATGCGGGCCTCACTGGCTGGGGTGCGGTCATGAGTGGCCACCCTGCCCGCGGTCTGTGGAGTGGTCGCCATCTGACCTGGCACATCAACTGCCTGGGGATGCTGGCCGTGCTTCGTGCACTTCGTTATTTTCTCCCAGACCTAAGAGGTCACCATGTGTTGGACAACACAGCGGTGGTCTCTTTCAACCACCAAGGAGGTCTGCACTCATGCCGTTTATACAACTAGCGTACCAGATCCTTGTGTGGGCCCAGGACGAATTCCTCTCGCTCAGAGCAGTTCACATTCCTGGGCATCTTAATATGGGAGCAAACATCCTGTTGAGGCAGGCGCCGAGGCCCGAGGAATGGCGGCTTCACACTGAGGTGATGAAGCAGAGTTGGAGAGGTTGGCCAGACTCGGGTGGATCTGTTGCGACTCGAGAGACATCACACTGACCCCTCTGGCTTCCTCTGACTCATCCAGCTCCACTGGGGCTGGACGCCATGGTACAGACATGGCCAAGGCTTCATCTGTACATTTTCCCCCGATTGCTCTGCTCTCGGGAGTTCTGAAGAGAGTGCGCTGGGACGGAGTCTGGCTGCTGTTAGTAGCCCCGTTCTGGACGGGCCGGGTATGGTTCCTGGGCCTGATTTCTCTTTTTGACGGCACTCCATGGGAGGTTCCTGTCAAGAGAGATCTCCTCTCGCAGGCGGAGGGTGCGCCCCCGCATGGAGCTTAGAGGCTGTAGGTGTTGTCTCTGAGGAGGCACAACTCTTAGCTTCCGGTCTCTCAACTGAGGTTGTAAGACCGTTCTCCAATCCAGAGCTCCCTCAATGAGGAAACTGTATGCCTTGAAGTGGAAGCTTTTCACTTCTTGGTACGGAGACAGCCAGCTCGACCCAGTTAACTGCCAGGATGGTACAGTGCTGGAGTTCCTGCAGGCTCTCTGTAGGGTTGACCCACTCCACCCTGAAGGTCTACGTGGCGGCCATGGTGGCCTACCGCGCCCCTCTCGGTGGCCAGTCAGTGGTCAGAAACCCTCTGGTTACATGTTTCCTCCATGGTGCGCTGAGGCTGAGGCCTCTGGCCAGAAGAAGCTATGCTAAGCGGTGATCAGGTTCAGGGACGTGCACAGACATTTTGAGGGGCAGGGGCTCAAGTGAAATAAAGGGCACTTCTCATAATTAGGTTTTTTTTTTTAAACAAAAAAGTATATATATATATATATATATATATATATATATATATATATATATATATATTAACGCAACTCTGACTTCCTTTTAAAAAAAATAATTAAAAAAGTTAATTAATTTTATCTTCCTCAAACTCACGCAATTGTTTCATTTTCAAAAGGTGTCTACAAAATAATCAGTTCACAGAAACCACGGTCTCCTTAGTATTCACTAGGTTTATAGAGCAGCAAAGGAAACATTCCACAATGTGCATGTTTTGAAAACATTTTCTATGCTACTAGTTTCAAGTATAGATGGAGAGTTCAGATGCAAAAGCCTCTAAGTGCCATCTGACATTTTCTTATGAGCTTTTTTTTTCAAGCTCGTATTTAAGTTCAGTAATTTAACTTAAATGACAATTAATAGGTAATTTTCATTGCCAGTAATGTGAAATAAGTGAACATAAACATACAAGCTTGATAAAAATGATCATTATTGAAGGAAATTTCAGATGGCACTTAGAGGATTTTTCATCTGAACTCTTCATATTTAGAATAACCTAAATAACTGCATCAAACAGAGGGGCGTGTTTTACTAATAATTTGTTTATTTTTGCACAAGGCACTACATCGTTTTAATTATTTTGGTGTTATCAGAATACAAAATACCAAAATAATTGAGTAAAAATTCAATAAAAGCCAATGTCATGTATGTATTTGTGGTGGTATGGAATACTATTTTATAAAGGTTTCGAGGAAATAAAAAAAGTTAAATTACTTAAATAGTTAATTTATAAATATTGTTATTTTTAAAGTTTAATGTTAACTTATTTCTACTCAGTTTTATTTATTAATGTACCAGATTCAGTTACTCAGATTTACTACATTTTTTAGAGTGTATCCTCCATCTGTTTGCATCTGTAGATTTCTTCTAAATTCACCAATTTAGATTTCTAAATTCCAGGGGGAAAGACTCTTGATGTAAGTCAATAACTGGAGACGTTCTGTATGCAAATTAGGCATCAACTAGTTAAAATGCGCACATTTGCATCTAATTGACAGGGAAATGCAGGTAAATAGGATAAACAAAATAACTAAAGCATATCACCTGGTGGTGATATATGCTTATTTTATTAACTTATTTTATTACATGGCTTGGTTGAATTCCAATGTAGAATGCGGTCTGTTATAACCAACAGACCGCTGTGCGGAGTATAACAGACCGTTGCCATGAAAAACAGAGTGTTGCTATGGACTCACAGGATTCTAACCATAGAGACGGAGTGGACTATTTTCTTTAGCGGAAGCAATACAATCGGGTTTAACAATCGGGGGAGAGGGAGAGGGAGCGCTTCAGAACTCCTGACCTGATATTTAGATACTATATTTCAATAAATATATTTGTTTGACAGGGAAGCTGTGTGCAAACAGAAATATATATTATTTTGCAAAAATAAAAAAAAAGCATCCCAGAAAAAAGGGCACTTTCTCTCCAGGAATAAAAAGGGCAGGTGCTTTAAGCCCCCTTTCATGTCTATGGGTGCACGTGCCTGATCAGGTTGCTATCCTAAGCCTTAAGTCCTCTGATCTCCCTTCTCCTGGGGGTCAAGACTCACTCCTTCTGAAGTTTGGCCATTGGACAGGTTGTCCCCGATTTCTGTCAGACTCCTTCTCCTTCTCTTGCTTTAGCTGTGCTCTTCCACACTAGGCAGAGATTTGAAAGACTGGCAGCGTGGGCATTCTCGTTCCCCAATCGTTCTCGACGCAGCTCGAGTTCCTGAAGAGGAACGTCTAAGGTTACGTATGTAACCCTGGTTTCTTGAAGGAACGAGACGCTGCGTCGCAGTGCCACACTTCCGGCATCTCTGGCCGGCGCTTGCTTCATCCTTTGAGGCTGATTACCGGCTTCGCCGCTCATGCTTTTATGCTTCCTGGTCTCTGACGTCACCCGCCTATGACGTCTTGCCCTTTCATTGGACTGATTATACACGTTATTCAGAGACGTCATGCTGGAAGCGTTTCCCAATCGTTCTTGACGCAGCATCTCGTTTCTTCGAGGAACCAGGGTTACATACGTAACCTTAGACGTTTTCATATTTCTCTTTATGTTATATGTTCAATTACACCTTTTACACCCTAACTGTTACCATAACAGTAAAGAAAAGAACTGTGCAGGAAGATTAACATTTTAGTAACAATAAATCATTAATTATTATCATTATATATATTTTTTGATTTGCTTATTCCACTTCTACATCTAAACCTAACCATAACCATTTCTTAAAAATACAGTATGTATAGTACATGAGATCATGTAGTGATGCAATATAAGAACCATTTTGGCCGCCCATAGAGTCTTAAAGATCTTAAAACAACCATCTTTTTTAAGTGTAAAGAACCTTTTTCCCCTACTAAGAACCTTTTGGACAGTGGAAAGGTTCAGTGGAACCATCGATGCCAATGAAGAACCTTATTTTTAAAGGAGAAAGAAATAGTTTTGAGTTGCTCACATCATGAGCTCAGATTCCATTCACTCTGTTCACATTTGAGATGCTCAGTGACCTTTGACACTTGGGTTTTCCCTTGTTGTGTTGATATCCCTGTTGCTCTGCAAAAGCGAGTCTTGGAGGACGTCTTGGCCCAGTCCATCATTACAGCAGTGCCCTTGGCTGGAGCATCATGTCCACACATGCTGAACTTGGCAGAGGATCAGTGAGCTGGAAGCGCATGCCTGTACATTAATTATGCCTCTCAGGTACCCACCACTGGGCTAGGTATATGTCTTTAATTATATACCCCAAGTTTGACCTCTTAGCAACGGAGTGCTTGTTTTCCTCTAAAGTTTGGAGCGACCCCTCTGAGATTGGCAGAATGCGTGTGAAGCGATGCATCAACAGTGTTTTGCTGATTAAAATGCGGAGAGGCATTATTCAACATAAGCGCGTTGGGTGAACTCATCTCAGGAGTTTTTCTCAAAGGAAAAGTGAGCAAAATAAGTTGGAGATGAACTGTAATTCATTTTTCGACTAGACTGTCTGCGAGGCACGGATAAAATACAAGTGATGTGTAATGGGTTACTGGTAGTATTATTATGAAACTTTACAGAGAAAACTATGAACAATTTCATTGCACCGACATTTCTAATTAATGTGTTGTTTGTGTTCTCTAAAGCATCCTAACTCTGCAGTCACGGTGGAGGCTGATTTGTAAGGCTGGAAAGAGAAAAGTGTAGTATTGAGGGGGTTGAGAAGACAAATGAATCTGTGTTCTCAGTACAAGGTATGAAAGTAATTATTTTGGCTTTTCAAGATTTGGGCATATTTATGGGGAATTACTGTAGAAGCGGGCTGTTTAATGCTATTTGCAGAGAGCACACATTGTTTTCATCAAGCACATGAGAAGTGGAGGGCACGGCTGAGAGAGATGTGACTTCAGCACTATACTGTGCAGCTTAGCTCATCGGATGGGGCCTCAACAGTTTTTATGCAAGCTATATGCAATTAATAATGGTGGAGTTGAAGGCATCTCTATAATGGAGGCAGGGATATTATCACTAACTTAAAAAAATAAATAAATAAAATAAATAAATAATAAAAACATTTAACAACAAAAAATAATAATAATTAAATTTTGCCTAAAATTTAAATGAGAAAGAACACATACAAATAAAATATATTGCTATAAAAACATAACTTAAAATAAAATAAACATTAGCTAAAATAAAGTAAAACTAACAAACAAACAAACAAACACTTAATACTGGTTTTGGTTTTGAATTTATGTAAAATAAAATTAATTCATAAAATAAAGTTGAACACTATAAAAACTGTATAGACATTTTTAAATAAAAAAATAACAAATAAAAAAGAAAACAAACAAATAGCAAAATTACGAAAATGTACTTACAGTTTTTACCAACTGCTTACACACAAATTCTTTTCATGTCACACGATTTTTTAAAGCTCTCACTCAAAGTGTAAAACTACATGTCAAATCTTCAAAACCATAAGCTATTTCTCAGCCTTTGACTCAGTTTTCAATTTCATAAAACACTTTTTTTAAAACACTACACACAATTCTCTACCTAAAAAACAAAGATCTATCAGGAAGTGACTTGCTTTCCTTTTCCAAACACAGCCAATCAAAATGCTACACTTATTCACCAGGTCACATAGACACACTCCTCACATGTGCAAACACTAATTGCTTAACTGATCACTAACCAATCACTGCTTTACTTTACAGTAGATAGGCCTATAAATAGGTCAAAGGTCAAATGACCTGTTTTGAACAATGGATGCTAACAATGAACAGAGAGCAAGAGGAGTAGGAGGAAGAGGCAGGGGACAACAAGGACAAATACCAGGAGGAGGAAGGGGAAGAGGAAGAAGAGGACGTGGGCAAATAAGAGAAGGAAGGAGAGCCATCTCTTATGAGATTAGGGCAACACTTGTTGATCATGTAATAAACCACGGTTTGACCATGAGAGAGGCTGGACTGAGAGTCCAACTTGAGTCGATTTACAGTGGCGTCCATAATTCGAACCTTCAGAATTGAGAACAGGTATGCAACTATCTAATGACTATTTTAGCATTATAGTAATGTACTGTAAAATACGTATGACTGCATAGTATTGCATAAACATTTGTAACTCTAAGCTATCAATTTACTACACTGCACTGAATGAATGAGGTTGGTTATCATGCTGTACTACATATTTATTATTATTATTATTATTATTATTATTATTATTATTATTATTATTATTATTATTTATTTATTTTATTTTTTTTTGTAAATGGTTTTCAGTTCCTATGCTGAACTCATACAGCGTTTGAATTCTGTACAGAGTGGAAAGGCAAAGACATCCTCGAGGGCGCTTGTTTACAGGTAAAAGAGACTGCAATTACAAATATGGTTTTGGCCAACAGTGCAATTAGGATTTGAGAGATAAGAGAGCATATCTTGAATGACACCGTATTCAACAACATCAATGCTGTAAGCCTGTTGACCATACAACGCATCCTCCAACGGCACAAGTGACGATGAAACAACTTTACAAGGTGCCATTTGAGAGAATCTCTGAGAGTCAAGAATCTGTGACATGACTTTGTAGAGGTATGTATGCAACACTACTACCAGTACTTCAGACATACCATATTTACTCATCTGTATATAATTTTGTCTGTTACAGAGAGTATTGGAGATGGATGCCCATGTAATTCGCCACTAATTTATTTATGTGGATTAGGTTGGCTTCAACCTCCCCAAAACCAGGCACCTTGGATGAAATGTAATAGGACAGAGGGCAATTACAAATGTCCCTGGACAGTGTGGGGGTAATATAACCATGTGTGCTGCCATCACTCAAAACAGGGTCCTCCATCACAATGCCACACTGGGTCCATACAACAGTGGCCATATACTCAGTTTTCTGGATGCAATTCACACAATGCTTGTCCCTGATCCAGATCAGGCTCCTGCTAGATTTGTGGTTGTATCGGACCATGTTAGTTTTCACTGGGCTGTGCTGGTCCAAAATTATGAAGCCATATCAATGGTTCTAAACTAACACTAGTATAACCCCTGATCAAAGATATTGCATGATATGAGTGACATAACCACTTACTGTACTCTTAATGTCACCGAACTGTGTTATAGTCTGTGGTTCCCAACTCCAGTCCTGGGGACCCCCTGCTTTGCAAATCAAACGTGTTTTTTTACGACTCTTGATGGGGTTACCCATGATTGGCAATGAGAGTGAACAAGCGTCACATACTGGATGTTCATGCTTCTATAGCTGAAACTTGGCAGCTACAAAACATGCCACGAAAGTAGAGTACTGTGGAAGAACATCACCCATATCCCCCCCCCCCCATTTTATGTTTCACTGTACAACAGAATGCTCACCAAGAGAGCCAGCTGACAGTGTTAACAGTTCTCTATGTGTTTTTCGTCTCTTCTCTTTTTCTTCGCGAGTCTCCGTGAGATCTCGTGCCACTGTGAAATCATTCCTACAATCGCAGTCTAGTCGAATCATGTAGTGTGAGCATTCAGAGGATTATAAAGCTAAAATCGTTTTAAACTGTCTTCATGTCTGTGTCCCATGGTTGGAAAATCAGTTTGAAGATCATCCAGTGTGTCCCCAGCCTAAGTGAGAATGTGACACTGACATTGCCAAAGAAAGAAAGAAAGAATGCAGTGGTTACGCCATGCTGCAGCAGACAATGGATTGCATGGAATAGAAATGAAACTCGGTCGTACAATAAAAACAATTATTCCACAGCTCTGAAGGAGCCAAGGCGTGCTGAGCGTTTGCAAAATGAGTCTGTCTTTCACATCAGTGGCTCGTAAATCATTTAAATGCATTCTTCGAGAAGAATTTTGGAATGTACCGTCAGATACTTGGACGGCCCGTCGTCCTCAGGTCAGGTTGAAGGGGTTAGGTGTGTGGAACAGATTGGGATCCTTTAAAAAAATAAAAATAAAATAAATGTATCATGTTATATTGGTCTGTGTAGATGACAGGTGTGGAAAAGCCGTGGTCCTTTTTTGCCGACTTGACTTCAGAGCAAAGTCTAAGCGCTGACTCGCGGGACCCACTTACATCTAAGACATGGTGTGCTTTCATCCCATCTGGCTGAATGGCGAAATAAATAAAAAGAACGGAAAATGGCTGCTCTCTGGGCTGTACCCCTGCTCCCCGGCTCTTTGTTAAAACCCTATCTCTCCTGCTCCATTGCCCCCAGCTACATTAAATCCCATTAAATACACCTTCATTAAAGCAGCCCCTCTCTCCTCCTTGCTGCGGCCCCTAATGTGGGTCCTCTCAAGGACAGAGCCATAATGAGCGTAGACTGGATTTAACCTTGAAGAGTACAGGTTTTCATTTCAAAATCAATAACTTATGCTTCAAACCACTACTAGACCCAGGCTACAATTTTCAGGCATTAATTGCACAGATTATGTTTCTCCTCCAAAACTGTACTGCCAAAATGCCACTTTAAAGTGCATCGTGCATTTATGCTGTTTTCAAAATCCTACCATCTCGCTCTTGAGTGATGGCAATCGACAGCTCGCACATTTTCTTTATCAGCAAGTCTTTGTGCGTACACACACAGTGTGCTTGTTCTGGCTGGACGTCGGGGCAGATGGTATTTCAAAGGGTCGCTACACTATATATAAACAATTAGACAAAAGGAATGTTTTCCAAAGTGAAGCCAGAAAGTTGCAATACGGACTTTGCTCGGGTCCTTGTGAAATTGCAGGGCAGTGCCGTCATACGTGGCCGAGAGACTTCCATTTGAGTTATTTGATTCGCACTCGGTCAGGAGGAAGTGGAAAATGGGGAATTATGAGAAGAGATTTGAACATGGAGCATGATGGGAAAGACAAGAGCGGAAAAAAAGCGGAACACCTGAGATAAAGGCAGAAGTTCACGCTTCATTTTCCCTTTCTTTTACTTTCTGTACATTTGTCTCCTCTTGTCATCGCGGAGGTCCCGTGAAATGTATTAACTTGTCCTGCGGTGATAATTTCCACTCGACATATTCATAATGTGAAATATTGGATCTCATCCTAAATTGGGGTTGGGGGAAGGGGTGATCGTGGCAGCTTAGTTTTTTAATCAAATCCTCTCTTTAATGGAGCTTTATTAAATTACATAGCTCATATTGGGGGAGCGGAGCGGCGTGCTATGGTGTAAAAAGAGCTTTTTAGGATAATTAAATAAAATTAATAAAAACCCAAAGCCGAGTGGGAAGTAAAGAGAATGGGAAGGAGGGAAACCCAGCGGCCACATCTACGCTCAGATTAATTCTGTCTCGTTTGGGTCCTTGGGAATGCACCATGATATATTAGCAGAGTGGGGGAGGCTTCTTGAATTAAGAATATGTCACTTTTTCCATCATGAGCGATATGCGCGCCTATGCAAATCAGGGTAAAGGAGGATTAGATTTCTTATAGGATGCAAAATGAGGGCTGATATATT